>NW_025421746.1:0-238687 GCF_011764305.1 Mustela putorius furo | reverse complement strand
TGACCGGAAAAATAAGCCGAGTTTGTGTATTCAGACAACTGTCCAAACAGCTCTGGCCTACACACCCTAAGCGCCAGGTGCTTTCCCAGGACAAACTGGGCAATCTGTGCCGATCTGGAGCACCCTACTGGCCACTCAGACCCGAAGACTGATGTCCCCCGAGGTAAATGGAACGATCAGGCCGTAGGAACCTATCGGTTTTTCCATGTCTTTGGTTTTCCAGGATTCTCTCCTCAGAGACTTGCGATTTTCAATAACAGCATATGGATGTTTCTTGACTCACCACTGAGAACAAATCTCATCTACACATGGGAAACTGGCACGAGGGAGATGTGTGAAGCCTCTCTCTTAGTGAGAACAATTCAGAGCCCCTGTGGCCCACAGCTTCATTTCAAGGTCTGCATAGGGGCACACACACAATCATATTAGCGAAACATCCACGGGAGAGTCCATCTCAACTCATCCTCCTCGGTTGCTCCCCCAGATCCAGCAGATCTAACTTATCTTGTTGCTTGGAGACAATTGGAATGCGAGGTGGGCCGTACCCAACCATCCATCCTTAGATTCCTGCTCGGAATCATTGTCCTGGAGCCAATCAACAGGTCTCAATTGTCCTGCAGAAGAATCTTTGCAGTTGGGAGCTTCTCACAACTCCCCTCGTCGGAAAACCCCCCAAGGCTTCCTGACCCACCCACACACTTCAAGAAGGGGCCCATCAGGCTGACAGAATGTCCAACCTGAGCGATCGTCTGATCCTCGCGCTGACTTCAGATGCACGAGATTCTCGATTCAGGTCTGTAGATTGTGCCTGCCATATCCTCAACCAGAAACCTAGGCCTAGTTTGCAGCGTTTCTCAGACTTCCATCCACAGACTACTGTCCCTCACAAGCCCTCTAGTTGGCAATCCAGAAGACTAATAATGCAGCACTCTGCCTGCCCCTCCAGAAGAAAAAACGTTGCCCTCTGGGGCAAACAGTATCCCCAAATGTGGATCGACCTGCACGCCATTCGGCTGTACCCCAAATATATAGACTGACGTGGGCACTAATGCCCTTTTCTGACACAGCCTAGGCCTGGACCTCTCCTGGCCCCAACCCAGACACTGGCCGCACACTGAGCACATCGGACCCGTCATGGCCTTAGTTCGTCATCTCTTCTCATCCTCGGTTTTCAGGCTTCAGAACCTAGACCTTATCTCCAATCACTGCCCGGGTTTTTGAAAATGATGCAGAAATCAGAATTCTTTCCCATGGCCAAGAAAACTTGTGGATGCCATGTTTGTCCTAGGTTCAGTGTTGTTGAAACCAGTGTGGGCCCATGAGGCCCAGCCCATGCTTGCGGGCCACATTGGTCACAAACACACATTGTGACCCTCAGCCTGAGCCCAGTCCTCAGGTAAGGCCTCTCAGGGCTGGATGGAGAGACAGCATATTGGGCTTGCCATGCCCCTAGGGCCCAATTTTTAACCATAGTTCGGGTTGTCCCTTCACTCTTCCCCAGGGCTATGCTTTGGAATTCCTCTTTTGGTGTGACACCTGAGGTAACAAACCTGAAAGGAGACCTCCCATCCCACAGATTGACGAAAAACAACTGGGATCGGGCCAAATGCACAGAGAGCAAGATTCGTCCATGGCCCATGAGGCCTCCCCAACATTCCACGGCCATCGCTGATACTAAATCCAGAGACAAAAGACTGAGCACGTGCCTCAGACTCGCTCATTCTTCATATTGTGAAGGGTTCTTCAGATAAGAACATACACGGCACTCGAATAATAAACCCAAAATATATAGTCTAACCTGGGCACTAATGCACTGTCTGACAACCTGAGCCCGGACCTAGTGACCAACACCCCAGACAGCAGACCGCACACTGAGCACATCAGACCCGCCATGGCCTTAGGATATCATCTCTTCCCTATCTCAGTTTTCAGGCTTCAGAACCTAGACCTTATCTCCAATCACACGGCCCAGTGGTGACTGTGATGCAGAAATCAGAACTCTTCCTTATCCATGGCAAGAAACCTTCTGGTTGGCATGTTGTCCAACGTTCAGTGTAGGAGAAAACCAGCATTCACCCTGAGGCCCCCGCCCATTCTTGAGTGCGACGAGGGCATAAACACACATTGTGACCCTCAGCGTGAGTCCTGTCCTCTAGTACGTCCTCTCAGTGACTGGACTAGAAGATGTCATAATGGGCTTGACATGTCCCTAGACCCCAATTTTTAACCAGATCTCTGGTTGTCCAGTCGCACCTCCCCAGGGTTCTACTCTGGAATCCCTCATTGCTGGGACACATGAGGTTGAAAAACAAAACAAAGCAAATCAACAACAACAGAGCAACGGACTTCTTCCATCCCACAGAATGACCCCAAACTCTTTGGACGGGGCCAAACCCCCAGAGAGTAAGACTCGTCCATTTTCCATGAAGTCACCCTGGAAATTTCACGACCATGAGTGACACGATATCCAGAGACAAAAACTTGAGCAAGAGCCTCACACTCGCCCTTTTTTCATATCCCGAAGAGTTCTCCTCATGGTCTGTAGATCAGTACTGCCATCCTATGACCCGAAACATTAGCCGAGTTTATGTTTTCAGACAACTGCCCAAGCAGCCCCTGGCCTACACACCCTACAGGCTCAGTCCCCTGGAGCCAAACCTGACGACAGTACTTGCCCTCTCCAAGGGAATTGTATGTGCCCATTCCAGTGGCCACAACCCTACTAATAGGATAAACCTCCAAAGTCCCTGAGGCCATCCCAATATTTGTGGCTTCCCAGGATAAACAGGGGCAATGTGGGCCGATCTGAGCACCTACTGGCACTAAGACCCGAAGACTGATGTGCCCAGAGGTAAAAAGGATCGAAGAGGCCCCTAGGCACCTATCGGATCCATTGCTTTGGTTTCCAGGCATCTCTCCTCAGAGGCCTGGATTTCAATAACAGCATATGGCTGTTTCTTGACTCACCCATCAGGACAAAATCTCATCTACACATGGGAAACTTGCACGATGGAGCTCTGTGAAAGCCTCTCTTTAGGAGAACCCTTCAGGGCCCCAGGGCCACGGCTTCATTCCAAGGTCTCCATAGACACAAATTCATATAGGGACACATCCACGGGAGAGTCCATCTCAACTCATCCTCCTCGGTTGCTCACCCAGATCCAGCAGATCTAACCTGTCTTGTTGCTTGGAGACAATTGGAATGCGAGGTGGGCTACCCCAGGCATCCATCCTTAGAACCCTGCTCGGAATTGTTGTCCTGGAGCCAACCAACAGGTCTCAATTGTCCTGCAGAAGAATCTTTGCGGTTGGGAGCTTCTCACAACTCCCATCGTCGGAAAACCCCCAAGGCCTCGTGACCCACCCCCCCTTCAAGTTGGGGCCATCAGGGACAGAATGTCCAACCTGAGCGATCGTCTGATCCTCGTCCTGACTTCAGATGCACGAGATCTCGATTCAGGTCTGTGGATTGTGACTGCCATATCATCACCCAGAAACCTAGGCTTAGCTTGGGTTCTCAGACTTCCATCCTCAGAGTACTGGCCCACAAGCGCTCCAGTTTGGCAATTCAGAACTAATAATGCAGCACTCTGCCTGCCCTCCAGAAGGAAAACATTGCCCTCTTGGGCACCCAGAAACCCCAAATGTGGATCGACCTGCACGCCATTCGGCTGTACCCCAAATATATAGGCTGACATGGGCACTAATGCACTTTCTGACACAGCCTGAGCCTGGAACTCCATGCCCCACCCAGACAGCTGGCCGCACACTGCGCACATCGGACCCGCCATGGCCTTAGGTCGTCATCTCTTCTCTCAACCTCGGTTTCCGGCTTCAGAACATAGACCTTATCTCCAATCACCGCCAGGGTTTGAATGTGATGCAGGAATGAGAACTCTTTCCCCATGGCAAGAAACCTTGTGTTTGGCATGTTGTCCAAAGTTCAGTGTAGTTGAAACCAGTGCGGCCCATGAGGCCCCCGCCCATGCTTGCGGGCCACATTGGTCACAAACACACATTGTGACCCTTAGCCTGAGCCCATTCCTCAGGTAAGGCCTCTCAGTGGCTGGATGGAGAAACACAGGCATATTGGGCTTGTCATGCCCCCAGGCCCCAATTTTTAAACCATAGTTCGGGTTGTCCCTTCACTCTTCCCAGGGCTCTGCTTTGGAATTCCTCTTTCGGTGGGACACCTGTGTTAAACAAACCTGAAAGTAGTCCTCCCATCCCACAGATTGACGAAAAAAAACAATTGGGATCGGGCCAAATCCACAGAGAGCAAGATTCGTCCATGGCCCATGAGGCCTCCCAAACATTCCACGGCCATCGCTGATACAAAATCCAGAGACAAAAGCCTGAGCACGCGTCTCTCAGTCTCGCTCATTCTTCATATCCTGAAGAGTTCTTCAGATAAGAACCTAGATGGCACTCGAATGCACCCAAAATATATAGTCTAACATGGGCACTAATGCACTTTCTGACAACCTGAGCCCGGACCTCGTGTACAACACACCCAGACAGCTGACCGCACACTGAGCACATCAGACCCGCCATGGCATTAGGTCATCATCTCTTCCCTACCTCAGTTTTTAAGGCTTCAGAACCTAGACCTTATCTCCAATCTCTGCCCAGGGGTGACTGTGATGCAGAACTCAGAACTCTCCTTACCCATGGCAAGAAACCTTGTGGTTGGCATGTTGTCCAACGTTCAGTGTAGGAGAAACCAGCATTCACCCTGAGGCCCCGCCCATTCTTGAGTGCGACGAGGGCATAAACACGCATTGTGACCCTCAGCGTGAGTCCTGTCCTCTAGTACGTCATCTCAGTGGCTGGACCATTAGATGTCATAAAGGGCTTGACATGTCCCTAGGCTACCCAATTTTTAACCAGATTTCTGATTGTCCAGTCGCCCCTCCCCAGGGCTCTACTCTGGAATTCCTCATTGGTGGGACACATGAGGTTGAAAAAAAAAAAAAAAAAAAAACAAAACAAATCAACAACAACAGAACAAGGGACTTCTTCCATCCCACTGAATGGCCCAAAACTCTTTGGACGGGTCCAAACCCCCAGAGAGTAAGAATCGGCCATTTCCCATGAAGTCACCGGGGGGAATTTCACGACCATGAGTGACACGATATCCAGAGACAAAAACTTGAGCAATAGCCTCACACTCGCCCTTTTTTTTTCATATCCCGAAGTGTTCTCCTCATGGTCTGTAGATCAGTCCTGCCATACCTATGACCGGAAACATAAGCCGAGTTTGTGTTTTCAGACAACTGTCCAAACAGGACTGGCCTACACACCCTACAGGCTCAGGCCCCTGGAGCCAAACCTGACGACTGTGCTTGCCCTCTCCAAGGGAATTGTATGTGCCCACACCAATGACCACAACCCTACTAATAGGATAATCCTCCAAAGTCCCTGAGGCCATCCCAATATTTGTGCTTCCCAGGACAAACTGGGGCAATCTGGGCCCATCTGGGCACCTACT
This sequence comes from Mustela putorius furo, assembly GCF_011764305.1. NCBI lineage: Eukaryota > Metazoa > Chordata > Mammalia > Carnivora > Mustelidae > Mustela > Mustela putorius. The sequence goes on along the minus strand of NW_025421746.1, from coordinate 233,196 downwards.
GGCACTCAGTCCCATAGTCTGATGTCCCCAGAGTTCAAAAGGAACGAACAGGCCCCTTTGCACCTATCGGATCCATTGCTTTGGTTCCAGGCATTTCTCCTCATTGGCCTGGATTTCAATAACAGCATTTTGCTGTTTCTTGACTCACCCATCAGAACAAATTTCATCTATAATGGGAAACGTGGACGATGGAGCTGTGTGAAAGCCTCTCTTTAGGAGAACCCTTCAGGGCCCCAGTGCCACCGCTTCATTCCAAGGTCTCCATAGACACAAAATCATATTCAGACACATCCACGGGAGAGTCCATTTCAACTCAGCCTCCTGGGTTGCTCCCCCAGATCCAGCAGATCTAACCTGTCTTGTTGCTGGGAGACAATTGGAATGCGAGGTGGGCTACCCAATCATCCATCCTTAGAACCCTGCTCGGAATCGTTGTCCTGGAGCCAACCAACAGGTCTCAATTGTCCTGCAGAAGAATATTTGCAGTTGGGAGCTTCTCACAACTCCCATCGTGGGAAATAACCCATGGTCTCGTGATCCACCCCCTCTTCAAGAAGGGGCCATCAGGGACAGAATGTCCAACCTGAGCGATTGTCTGATCCTCGCCCTGACTTCAGATGCACAAGATCTCGATTCAGGTCTGTAGATTGTGTCTGCCATATCCTCACCCACAAACCTAGGCCCAGCTTGGTTTCTCAGACTTCCGTCCTCAGAATACTGGCCCACAAGCCCTCCAGTTGACAATGCAGAACTACAATGCAGCACACTGCCTGCCCTCCCTCCAGAAGAAAAACATTGCCCTCTGGGCTAACCAGAAACCCCAAATGTGGATCAACCTCCACGCCATTCGGCTGTACCCCCCCAAATATATAGGATGACCAGGGCACTAATGCCCTTTCTGACACAGCCTGAGCATAGACCTCCGGGCCCCATCCAGACAGCTGGCCACACACTGAACACATCGGACCTGCCATGGCCTTAGGTCGTCATCTCTTCTCAAAACTCTCTGTTTTCAGGCTTCAGAACCTAGACCTTATCTCCAATCACGGCCCGGGTTTGAAAATGATGCAGAAATCAGAACTCTTTCCCCATGGCAAGAAACCTTGTGGTTGGCATGTTGTCCAAGGTTCAGTGTAGTTGAAATAGTGTGGCCCATGAGGCCCCGCCCATGCTTGCGGGCCACATTGGTCACAAACACATATTGTGACCCTCCGCCTGAGCCCAGTCCTCAGGTAAGGCCTCTCAGTGGCTGGATGGAGAGACAGCATATTGGGCTTGCCATGCCCCTAGGCCCCAATTTTTAACCACAGTTCGGGTTGTGCCTTTACTCTTCCCCAGGGCTCTGCTTTGGAATTCCTCTTTTGGTGGGACACCTGAGGTAACAAATTGAAAGGAGTCCTCCCAATCCACATATTGACGAAAAAACAATTGGGATCGTGCCAAGACCACAGAGAGCAAGATTCGTCCATGGCCCATGAGGCCTAGCCAACTTTCCACGGCCATCGCTGATACAAAAATCCAGAAACAAAATTCTGAGCACGCGCCTCAGACTCGCTCATTCTTCATATCCTGAAGTGTTCTTCAGATAAGAACCTACACGGCACTCGAATGCACCCAAAATATATAGTCTAACCTGGACACTAATGCACTGTCTGACAACCTGAGCCTGGACCTCGTGACCAACACCGAGACAGCTGACCGCACACTGAGCATATCAGTCACGCCATGGCCTTAGGTCATCATCTCTTCCCTACCTCAGTTTTCAGGCTTAAGAACCTAGACCTTATCTCCAATCACTGACCAGGGTTGACTATGATGCAGAAGTCAGAACTCTTCCTTACCCATGGCAAGAGTCCTTGTGGTTGGCATGTTGTCCAACGTTCAGTGTAGGAGAAACCAGCATTCACCCTGAGGCCCCGCCCCATTCTTGACTGCGACGACGGCATAAAACACGCATTGTGACCCTCAGCATGAGTCCTGTCCTCTACTACGTCCTCTCAGTGTCTAGACCATTAGATGTCATAATGAGCTTGACATGTACCTAAGCCCCAATTTTTAACCAGATTTCTGGTTGTCCAGTCTCCGTTCCCCAGGGCTCTACTCTGGAATCCCTCATTTGGTGGGACACCTGAGGTTGAAAAATAAAACAAAACACATCAACAACAACAGAACAACTGACTTCTTCCATCCCACAGAATGACCCCAAACTCTTTGGACGGGGCCATACCCCCAGAGAGTAAGACTCGTCCATTTCCCATGAAGTCACCCGGAAATTTCACGACCATGTGTGAAACGATATCCAGAGACAAAAACTTGAGCAAGAGCCTCACACTCGCCCTTTTTTCATATCCCGAAGAGTTCTCCTCATGGTCTGTAGATCAGTCATGCCATACCTATGACCCGAAACATAAGCCGAGTTTGTGTTTTCAGACAACTGTACAAACAGCCCTGGCCTACTCATCCTACAGGCTCAGGCCCCTGGAGCCAAACCTGAAGACTGTGCTTGCCCTTTCCAAGGGAATTGTATGTGCCAACACCAATGCGTATAACCCTACTAATAGGATAAACCTCCAAAGTTGCTGAGGCCATCCCAATATTTGTGGCTTCCCAGGACAAACAGGGGCAATCTGGGACCATCTGAGCACCTGCCAGCACTCAGACCCATTGACTGATATCCCCAGAGGTAAAAAGGAACGAACAGGCCTCTAGGCACCGGTCGGATCCATTGCTTTGGTTTCCAGGCATCTCTCCTCAGAGGCCTGAATTTCAATAACAGCATATGGCTGTTTCTTGACTCACCCATCAGAACAAAACACATCTACACATGGGAAACTTGCATGATGGAGCTGTGTGAAAGCCTCTCTTTAGGAGAACCCTTCAGGGCCCCAGGGCCACCGCTTCATTCCAGGTCTCCATAGACACAAAATCATATTAGGACACATCCCCGGGAGAGTGCATTTCCATTCAGTCTCCTCGGTTGCTCCCCAGATCCAGCAGATCTAACCTGTCTTGTTGCTTGGAGAAAATTGGAATGCGAGGTCGTGTACACTGCCATCCATCCTTAGAACCCTGCTCGGAAACTTGTCCTGGAGCCACCCAACAAGTCTCAATTGTCCTGCAGAAGAATCTTTGCAGTTGGGAGCTTCTCACAACAACGATCGTGGGTAAACCCCTATGGCATCATGAACCACCCCGCTTTCAAGAAGATCCTCGCCCTGACTTCAGATGCACGAGAATTCGATTCAGGTCTGTAGATTGTGCCTGCCATATCCTCACCCAGAAACCAAGGCCTAGCTTGGGTTCTCAGACCTCCGTCCTCAGACAACTGGCCGACAAGGCCGCCAGTTTGGCAATCCAGAACTACATTGCAGCACTCTTCCTGCCCTTCAGAAGAAAAACATTGCCCCCTGGGGCTTCCCTGAAACCCTAAATGAGGATCAACCTGCACACCATTCGGCTGTACCCCAAATATATAGGCGACCTGGGCACTAATGCCCTTTCTGACACAGCCTGAACCTGGACCTCCTGGCCCCACCCAGACAGCAGGCCGCACACTGAGCACATCGGACCCGCCATGGCCTTAGGTCGTCATCTCTTCTCAATCTCGGTTTTCAGGATTCAGAAGCTAGACCCTATCTCTAAAAACGGCCCGGGTTTGAAAATGATGCAGAAATCAGAACTCTGGCAAGAAACCTTGTGGTTGGCATGTTGTCCAAGATTCAGTGTAGTTGAAACCAGTGTGGCCCGTTAGGCCCCGCCCATGCTTGCAGGCCACATTGGTCACAAACACACATTGTGACCCTCAGCCTGAGCCCAGACCTCAGGTAAGGCCTCTCAGTGGCTGAATGGAGAGACAGCATATTGGGCTTGCCATGCCCCCGGACCGCAAGTTTTAAACATAGTTCAGGTTGTCCCTTCACTCTTCCCCAGGGCTCTGCTTTGGAATTCCTCTTTTGGTGGGACACCTGAGGTAACAAACCTGAAAGGAGTCCTCCCATCCCACAGATTGACGAAAAACAATTGGTATCGTGCCAAGTCCAAAGAGAGAAAGATTCGTCCATGGCCGATGAGGCCTCCCCAACATTCCACGGCCATCGCTGATACAAAATCCAGAGACAAACCTGAGCACGCGCCTCAGACTCGCTCATTCTTCATATCCTGAAGAGTTCTTCAGATAAGAACCTACACGGCACTCGAATGCACCCAAAATATATAGTCTAAAATGGGCACTAATGCACTGTCTGACAACCTTAGCCTGGACCTCGTGAACAACAGGTCAGCTGACCGCACACTGAGCACAACAGAACCTCCATGGCCTTAGGTCATCATCTCTTCCCTCCTCAGTTTTCAGGCTTCAGAACCTAGACCTTATCTCCAATCACTGCCCAGGGGTGAATGTGATGCAGAAATCAGAACTCTTCCTTACCCATGGCAAGACACCTTGTGGTTCGCATGTTGTCCAACGTTCAGTGTAGGAGAAACCAATATTCACCCTGAGGCCCCGCCCATTCTTGAGTGCGACGAGGGCATAAACACGCATTGTGACCCTCAGCGTGAGTCCTGTCCTCTAGTACGTCCTCTCAGTGGCTGGAACATTAGATGTCATAATGGGCTTGACATGTCCCTAGGCCCCAATTTTTAACCAGATTTCTGGTTGTCCAGTAGCCCCTCCCCAGGGCTCTACTCTGGAATACCTCATTTGGTGGAACACCTGAGATTGAAAAACAAAACAAAACAAATCAACAACAACAGAACAACGCACTTCTTCCATCCCACAGAATGACCCCAAACTCTTTGGACGGGGCCAAACCCCCAGAGAGTATGGCTCGTCCATTTCCCATTAGGTCACCCGGAAATTTCACAACCATGAGTGACACGATATACAGAGACAAAAACTTGAGCAAGAGCCTCACACTCGCCCTTTTTTCATATCCCGAAGTGTTCCCCTCATGGTCTGTAGATCAGTCCTGCCATACCTATGACCCGAAACATAAGCCGAGTTTGTGTTTTCAGACAACTGTCCAAACAGCCCTAGCCTACACACCCTACAGGCTCAGGCCCCTGGAGCCAAACCTTATGACTGTGATTGCCCTCTCCAAGGGAATTGTATCTGCCCATTCCAATGGCCACAACACTACTAAGAATATAAACCTCCAAAGTCCCTGAGGCCATCCCTATATTTGTGGCTTCCCAGTTCAAACAGGGGCAATCTGGGCCCATCTGAGCACCTACCGGCACTCAGACCCGAAGACTGATGTCCCCAGAGGTAAAAAGGAACAAAAGGCCCCTAGGCACCTATCGGATCCATTGGTTTGGCTTCCAGGCATCTCTCCTCAGAGGCCTGGATTTCAATTACAGCATAAGGCTGTTTCTTGACTCACCCATCAGAACAAATCTCATCTACACATGGGAAACTTGCACGATGGAGCTCTGTGAACGCACTCTTTAGGAGAACCCTTCAAGGCCCAGTGCCACCGCTTCATTCCAAGTTCTCCATAGACACAAAATCATATTAGAACACATCCACAGGAGAGTTCATTTCAAATCAGCTTCCTCGGTTGCTCCCCCAGATCCAGCAGATTTAACCTGTCTTGTTGCTTGGAGACAGTTGGAATGCGAGGTGGGCTACTCAGATATCCATCCTTAGAACCCTGCTCAGAATCCTCCTGGAGCCAATCAACAGGTCTCAATTGTCCTGCAGAAGAATCTTTGCAGTTCGGAGCTTCTCACAACTCCCATCGTGGGAAAACCCGCATGGCCTCGTGATCCACCTCCCCTTCAAGAAGGGGCCATCAGGGACAGAATGTCTAACCTGAGGGATCGTCTGATCCTTGCCCTGACTCTAGATGCACGAGATCTCGATTCAAGACTGTAGATTGTGCCTGCCATATCCTCACCCAGAAACCGAGGCCTAGCTTGGTTTCTCAGACTTCCGTCCTCAGACTACTGGCCCACAACGCCTCCAGTTTGGCAATCCAGAACTACATTGCAGCACTCTGCCTGCCCTCCAGAAGAAAAACATTGCCCTCTGGGCTACCCAGAAACCCCAAATGAGGATCAACCTGCACGCCATTCGGCTGTACCCCAAATATATAGGCTGACCTGGCACTAATGCCCTTTCTGACACAGACTGAGCCTGGACCTCCTGGCCCCACCCAGACAGCTGGCCGCACACTGAGCACATTGTACCCGCCATGGCCTTAGGTCGTCATCTCTTCTCAACCTCGGTTTTCAGGCTTCAGAACCTAGACCTTATCTCCAATCACGGCCCGGGTGTGACTGTGATGCAGAAATCAGAACTCTTCCTTACCCATGGCAAGAAACCTTGTGATTGGCATGTTGTCCAACGTTCAGTGTAGGAAAAACCAGCATTCACCCATTCTTGAGTGCGACGAGGGCATAAACACGCATTGTGACCCTCAGCGTGAGTGCTGTCCTCTAGTACGTCCTCTCAATGGCTGGACCATTAGATGTCATAATGGGCTAGACATGTCCCTAGGCCCCAATTTTTTACCAGATTTCTGGTTGTCCAGTCGCCCCTCCCCAGGGCTATACTCTGGAATCCCCCATTTGTTGGGACACATGAGGTTGAAAAACAAAACAAAACAAATCAACAACAACAGAACAACGGACTTCTTCCATCCCACAGAATGACCACAAACTCTTTGGACGGGGCCAAAGCCCCAGAGAGTAAGACTCGTCCATTTCCCATGAAGTCATCTGGAAATTTCACGACCATGAGTGACACGATATCCAGAGACAAAAACTTGAGTATGAGCCTAACACTCGCCATTTTTTCATATCCCGAAGAGTTCGCCTCATGGTCTGTCGATCAGTCCTGCCATATCTGTGACCCGAAACATAGGCCGAGTTTGTATTTTCAGACAACTGTCCAAACAGCCCTGGCCTACACACCCTACAGGCTCAGGCCCCTGGTGCCAAACCTGACGACTGTGCCTGCTCTCTACAAGGGAATTGTATGTGCCCATTCCAATGGCCACAACCATAGTAAGAGGATAAACCTCCAAAGTCCCAGAGGACATCCCAATATTTGTGCTTCCCAGGACAAAAAGGGGCAATCTGGGGCAATCTGAGCACCTACCTGCACTCAGACCCGTCGACTGATGTCCCCAGAGAAAAAAAGGAACGAACAGGCCCCTAGACACCTATCAGATCCATTGCTTTGGTTTCCATGCATCTCTCCTCAGAGGCCTGGATTTCAATAACAGCATATGGCTGTTTCTTGACTCACCCATCAGGACAAATCTCATCTACACATGGGAAACTTGCACGATGGAGCTGTGTGAAAGCCTCTCTTTATGAGAACCTTTCAGGGCCCCAGGCTTCATTCCAAGGTCTCCATAGACACAAAGTCATATTAGGACACATCCACGGGAGAGTCCATTTCAACTCAGCCTCCTCGGTTGCTCCCCCAGTTCCAGCAGATCTAACCTGTCTTGTTGCTGGGAGACAATTGGAATGCGAGGTGGGCTACCCAGCCTTCCGTCCTTAGAACCCTGCTCGGAATTGTTGTCCTGGAGCCAACCAACAGGTCTCAATTGTCCTGCAGAAGAATCTGTGCAGTTGGGAGCTTCTCACAACTCCGAAGGTGGGAAAATGCCCATGGCCCCGTGATCCACCCCCCCTTCAAGAAGGGGCCATCAGGGAAAGAATGTCCAAACTGAGTGCTCGTCTAATCCTCGTCCTAACTGCAGATGCACGAGATCTCGATTCAGGTCTGTAGATTGTGCCTGCCATATGCTCACCCAGAAACCTAGGCCTAGCTTGGCTTCTCAGACTTCCGTCCTCAGAATAATGGCCCACAAGACCTCCAGTTTGGCAACCCAGAACTACAATGCAGCACTCTGCCTGCCCTCCAGAAAAAAACATTGCCCTCTGGGGCTACACAGAAACCGCAAATGAGGATCAACATGCACGCCATTCGGCTCTACCCCATATATATAAGCTGATCTGGGCACTAATGCCCTTTCTGACACAGCCTGAGACTGGACCTCCTGGCCCCACCCAGACAGCTGGCCGCACACTGAGCACATCGGACCCGCCATTGCCTTAGGTCGTCATCTCTTCTCAACCTCGGTTTTCAGGCTTCAGAACGTAGACCTTATCTCAAATCACGGCTCGGGTATGAAAATGATGCAGAAATCAGAACTCTTTCCCCAGGGCAAGAAACCTTGTGGTTGGCATGTTGTCCAAGGTTCAGTGTCGTTGAAACCAGTGTGGCCCATGAGGCCCCGCCCATGCTTGCGGGCCACATTGGTCACAAACACACATTGTGACCCCTCAGCCTGAGCCCAGTCCTCAGGTAAGGCCTTTCAGTGGCTGGATTGAGAGACAGCATATTGGGCCTGCCATGCCCCTAGGCCCGAATTTTTAACCATAGTTCGGATTGTCCCTTCACTCTTCCCCAGGGCTCTGCTTTGAATTCCTCTTTTGGTGGGACACCTGAGGTAACAAACCTGAAAGGAGTCCTCCCATCCCACAGATTGACGAAAAACAATTGGGATCGGGCCAAGTCCACAGAGAGCAAGATTCGTCCATGGCCCATGAGGCTTCCCCAACATTCCACGGCCATCGCTGATACAAAATCCAGAGACAAAAGCCTGAGCACGTGCCTCAGCCTCGCTCATTCTTCATATTCTGAAGAGTTCTTCAGATAAGAACCACACGGTACTCAAATGCACCCAAAATGTATAGTCTACCCTGTCTAATGCCCTGGCTGACACAGCATGAGCCCACACCTCCAGACCTACGCTCAACAGCTAGCCACACACTGAGCTCATTGTACCCATCAGGTCCTTAGGTCTTCATCTCTTCCCAACCTCGGTTTTCGGGTTTCAGACCCTAGACCTAAACTCCATCACTGTCCAGGGGTGAACGTGATGCAGAAATCACAACTCTTCCTTCGCCATGGCCCGAAACCTTGTGGTTGGCATTCTTCTCCAACGTTCAGTGTAGGAGAATCCAGCGTGGCCCATGAGGCCCTTCCCATGCTTGAGGGCCTTGTTGGGCACAAATAGGCATTGTGACCCTCAGCATGAGCCCTGTCCTCAAGGAAGACCTCTCAGTGTCTGAATCAAGAGCACACATATTGGACTTGCCATGCCCCTAGGCCCCCAAACTTAAACAGAGGTGGGGTTATCCAGTTGTCCCTACCAAGGACTCTGCTCTGGAATCCCTCTTTTATTGGCACACATGAGGTACATAAAATAAAATAAAAAAACAGAAAGGACACCTCCCATCCCACAGAATGTACCCAAACTCTTGGGATTGGGTCAAATCCTCAGAGAAGGAAAGCCGTCCACACCCATGAGGCCACGCCATTATTCGACCCACATTGTTGACACAAATCCAGAGACAAAACCTGAGCAAGCACCTCAAACTCACCCTTTTTCATATCCCGAAGTGTTATCACGGTCTGTAGATTGGGCGTGCCATACCTATGTCCCCAATCCTAAGCGGAATTTGTGTTTTCAGACTTCTGTCCCCACAGGCCTGGCCCACACACCCTCAAGGCTGGGCCCCTAGAGCCAAACTCAGAACTGTGCCTGCCCTCTCCAGGGGATTTCTGCCCATTCCATTGGCCACAACCCTATAGATTAGGAGAAACTCCAAAATCCCGAGGCCATTCCCAATATTATAGGCTGCCCAGGACAAACAGGGGCGATCTGACACAAGCCGAGCAACTACCTCCCCTCAGATCCATAGACACGTATCCCCAGCAAAGAGATTGAACCGGACAGGCACCTAGGCCCTAATCATATCCATTGCTTTTGTTTCCAGGCATCTCTCCTCAGAGGCCTGGTGTCCAATACCAGCATATGGGAGATTCCTTAGGCACTCATCAAAACAATTCTCTTCTCTACATAGGAAACGTACTCTTTAGATCTCCATCAAAACCTCCGGTTATGAACATCCCTCAAGGCCCCGGATCAAGCACCCCATTCCAACGTCTCCATGGACACAAATGCACATTATGACCCATCCTCAACTCACCCATTTCAACACACCCGCCTTTGGTACTCCCCTAGATCCAGCAGATCGAACTTGCCTTGGCGCTATGAGACACCTGGAATGGGAGGCAGGCTGCCCAGGCATCCATCCTTAGAACCCTGCTCTGGATAACTTCCTTATGGGATGTCCTGGAGCCATCCAGCAGGTCTCGACTGTCCCACGGAAGGAATCATTGCGGTTTGGAGCATCTCACTATTCCCATCGTGGGAAAACCTCCATGGCCTCGTGACACCCTCCCCTTCATGAAGGGGCCGTCATGGACAGAAACTCCAACCTGAGCCAACGTCTGATCCTAGCTCTGTCTTCAGGTACACGGGATCTCGAATCATCTCTGCAGAGGGTTCCTGCCGTCCCCTCACCCCGAAATCTAAGTCTGGCTTGTGTTCTCAGAATTTTTTCCTCACACTCCTGGCCCACAAGCCTTCCAGTTTGGGAATTCAGGAGCCACTATGTGGCACTGTGTCTTCCTTCCAGAAGAAAAACGTTGCCCTCTGGGGCTACCCAGTAACCACAAATGAGTACCAACCTGCACGAAACTCGACTGAACCCCAATGATACAGTCTAGCCTGGGCACTAATTCCCTGTGTGCCACAGCCTGAGCCTGCACCTCCCAACCCACACTCAACAGCTGGCCGAACACTGAGCACATCAGTCACACCATGGCCTTAGGTCTTCATCTCTTCCCAACCTCAGTTTTCAGGCTTCAGAACCTAGACCTTAAATCCAATCACAGTCCAGGAGTGAAAGTGTTGCAGAAATTAGAACTCCTTCTTCCCCATGGCCAGAAAACTTGTGGTTGCCATATTGTGCAACGTTCAGTGTAGGAGAAACCAGCATGGTACATTAGGCCACGCCTTGACTTGAGGGGCTCCTTGGGCAAAAAAACACATTGTGAAACTCAATGTGAGCCCTATGCTCAAGGAAGGCTTCTCAGTGTCTGGACCAAGAGCCCACATATGGGGCTTGCCTTGTTCTTAGGTCCCAATGTTAACCAGAGTTCTGGTTGTCCAGTCGCCCCTCCCCTGCACTCTGCTGTGGAATCCCTCTTTTGGTGGTCCACCTGAGGTAAAAAAAAAAAAAACAGAAATGCCTCCTCCCTTCCCACAGAATGACCCCAAACTCTTGGGATTGGGTCAATTCCCCAGAAAGGGAGCCTCATCGATGGCCCATGAGGACACCCGGACATTCCATGGCAATCGGTGACACATATCCAGAAAAAAATAAGCATGAGCAAGCACCTCACTTTCGCCCTTTGTTCATATCCCGAAGAGTTCTCCTCACGGTCTATATATCGGGCCGGCCATACCTACAGACCCAAACCTAAGTGGAGTTTGTGTTTTCAGACTTTTGTCCAAATAGCCCTGGACCACACACGCTCCACACTTGGGTCCCTGGAGCCACACCTCAGGACTGTGCTTCCCTTTCACGAGAATTCTTCCCATTCCATTGGCCACAACCTTGCAAATTAGGAAAAACCTCCAAAGTTACCGAGGCCATCCCAATAGTGTAGGCCGCCCAGGACAAACAGGTGTGATCTCAAATCAGCTGAGCAACTACCTCCACTCAGACAAAAGATGTCCCCAGAGAAGAATATTGAACCGGACAGGCCCCTAGGCCCTAATCAGATCCATTGCTTTGGTTTCCAGGCATCTCTCCTCAGAGGCCTCATTTCCAATACCAGCAAATGGTGGTTTCTTGAGACACCAATAAGAACAAATCTCGTCTCCCCATGGAAAACTTGCTCATTGGAGCTTTGTTATAACCTCTGGTTAGGAGAATCCTTCAGGGCCCTCGTGCAACTGCCCCATACCAAGGTCTCAATGGACTCAAACCAACATTAAGACCATCCTCAGGAAAGTCCATTTCAACTCATTTAAGACCATCCTCAGGAAAGTCCATTCCAACTCAGCCCCCTCTGATGCTACCCCAAGCCAGCAGATCAAACGTTTCTTGTTGCTAGGAGACAATTGGAATTGAGGCTGTCTGCCCAGGCATCCATACTTAGAACCCTGTTCTGGAAAAATACCTTATGAGACGTCCTGGAGCCATCCAACAAATCTTAATTGTCCCACAGAAGTAAACCTTGCGGTTTGGAGCATCTCACAACTCTAATAGTGGGAAAACCCCCATGGCCTCATAATCCCCCCCCCCTTCATGAAGGGGCAAACATGGACAGAAACTCCAACCTGAGCCAAAGTCTGATCCTCGACCTGACTTCAGACTCATGAGATCGCAATTCAGCTCTGCAGCTTGTGCCTGCCAAGTCCATTCCCCGAAACCTAAGCCTAGCTTGTGTTCTCAGACTTCCGTCCTCACTCTCCTGGCCCACAAGCCCTCCAGTTTGGGAATGCCGAAGCCACAATGCAGCACTCTGCCTGCCCTCCAGAAGAAAAACTTTGCCCTATGCTGCTAATAAGAAACCCCAAATGATTATCTAATGCATGCCACTCGACTCTAAAGCAATTATACAGCCTACCCTGAATACCAATGCCCTGTCTGGCACGGCCTGAGACAAGACATCCCAAACTACACCTAGACAGCTGGCTCCAACCTGGCCACAAGGGTCCCGCTATAGCTGTAGTTCGTAATCTATTCCCAACCTCGGTTTTCAGGCTTCAGAACCTAGACCTTATCTCCAATCACTGCCCAGGGGAGAACGTGATGCAGAAATTAGAATTCCTCCTTCCCCATGGCCAGAAACCTTGTGGTTGGCATGTTGTCCAACGTTCAATGTGGGAAAACCTGCATTGTCGGAAAGGCCACGCCAGTGCTTGAGGGCCGCCTAGGGCACAGACATGCATTGTGACCTGTAGCGTGAGTCCCGTATTAAAGTAACGCCTCTCAGTGGCTGGACCAAGATCCTGCATATGGGGCTTGTCATATCCATAGGCCCCCAGGCTTCACCAGAGAGCGAGTATTCCAGTTGTCAGTACCCACTGCTATGCTCCAGAATCCCTCTACTTGGGGGGACACATGAAGCAGAAAACAGGACTCTTCCCTTCCAACAGAATGACCCCAAACTCTTGGGGGCTGGACAAACTACCAGAGAGGGAGACTTCTACGACCCATGAGGCAACTCCTACATTAAACGGCCATTGTGGACAAAATATCCAGAGACAAAAGACTGAGCGACTGCCTCCCTCTCACCCTTCTTTCATATCCAGAGGAGCTCCCCTCCGGACACAGGACTGTAGATCAGGTCTGTCCTGCACATAACCTCGGCCCCCCCGCTCCAGCCACCCAGGCGCCTCACCCTGAGCCACTCCCCTCACGGAGATTGGGTGCTTTTGGATTTGGGTTTTGGATCTGTCTGCACAGCCGTGGCCCACACCGCCTCCAGGCTGGGGTCTCTGGAGCCACACCACAGAACTGTGCCTGCTCTCTCCTAAGAAACTGCCCGTTCCATTGGCCACAACTCTACAAAAGAGTAGAAATCTCAAGGTCCCCAAGGGCATCCCACTACCGCAAGCCGCACTGGACAAACAGGGGCATTATGACACCAGCTGAGCAACTACTACCTCCATGCAGACGCACAGACTGATATCCGCAGAGACATCATTGTGTTTTCAGACTTCTGTCCTCAAAGTCTGGCAAAACAGGGGCATTATGACACCAGCTGAGCAACTACTACCTCCATGCAGACGCACAGACTGATATCCGCAGAGACATCATTGTGTTTTCAGACTTCTGTCCTCAAAGTCCTGGGCCACACACCATCCAGGCTGGCGACCCTGGAGCCACACATTAGGACTGTGCCTACCCAATCCATGGGAATTATGCCCATTCCATTGTACAAAATTGTACAAATTAGGAGAACCCTCCAAAGTCCCTGAGGCCATCCCAATAGTATAGGTCGCCCGGGAGAAAAAAGGGCAGTCTGACACCAGCTGAGCATCTAACTCCACTCATACCCTAGAAGGATGACCCAGAGAAGAGGACTGAACCAGACAGGACCCTAGGCCAAAATCGGATCCATTGCTTTGGTTTACAGGCATGTCTCCTCAAAACCCTGGATTCCAATACAAGCATTGGGGTTTTCCTGAGGCACCCATCAGAACAAACCTCGTCTCCACAAGGAAACTTGTGCATGGGAGCTATGTCAAAAGCCTAGGAGAATACTTCAGGGTCCCGGTGCCACCGCCCCATTCCAAGGCCCTCATGGACACAAACACATATTAGATCCATCCTCAGGAATGTCCATTTCAACTCAGCCACCCCGGTTACTCCCGCAGAGCCATCAGATCTAAACTGTCTTGTCGCTAGGAGACAATCGGAATGCGAGGCGGGCATCCGAGGCATCCATCCTCGAACGTTGGTCTGGACTCATCCATATGGGATGTCCTGGAGCTGTCCAACAGGTCTCCATTGTCCCGCAGAAGGAATCCTCGGAGGGGGCATCCCACCACTCCCAACGTGGGAAAACCTCCACGCTCTTGAGAATCCGCTCCCTTCATGAAGGGGCCGTCATGAACAGAAAATCCAAGCTGAGCCAACGTCTGATCCTTGCTCTGACTTCAGATGCATGAGATATTGCTTCAGATCTTCAGGGGGTACATGCCGTGCCCTCGCCCTGAAACCCAACTCTAGCTTGTGTTCTCAGACTTCCATCCTCACACTCCTGGTCCCGAAGCCCACAAATTTGGCAATTCCGGACCATCATTGCAGCATTATGCCTGCCCTCTAGAAAAAATATATTGCCTAATGAGCTGACCAGGCAGCTGAAATGAGAATAAACCTACAAGGCACTCGAAAGTACCCAAATTATAGAGTCTAACCTGGGCAGTAATGCACTGTCTGACACAACCTGAGCCGGGACCTCCTGATAAATACCCAGACAGCTGACCGCACACTGAGCACGTCAACCTGCCATGGCCTTAGGTCATCATCTCTTCCCGAACTCAGTTTTCAGACCTCAGAAACTAGACCTTATCTCAAATCACTGCCCAGGGGTGACTGTGATGCAGAAATCAGAACTCCTGCTTACCCATGGCAAGAAACCTTTTGGTTACCATGTTATCCTACGTTCAGTGTAGGAGAAACCAGCATTCACCCTGAGTCCCCGCCCATTCTTGAGTGCGAAGAGGGCATAAAAACGCATTGTGAACCTCAGCGTGATTCCTGTCCTCTAGTACGTCCTCTCAGTGGCTGGACCATTAGATGTCATAATGGGCTTGACATGTCCCTAGGCCCCAATTTTATCCATATTTCTGGTAGTCCAGTCGCCCCTCCCCCCCAGGGCTCTACTCTGGAATCCCTCATTTGGTGGGGCACCTGAGGTTGAAAAACAAAGCAGAACAAATCAACAACAACAGAACAACAGACTTCTTTTCATCCCACAGAATGACCCCAAACTCTTTGGACGGGGCCAAACCCCCAGGAGTAAGACTCGTCCATTTCCCATGAAGTCACCCGGAAATTTCACGACCATGAGTGACACGATATGCAGAGAGAAAAACTTGAGAAGAGCCTCACACTCGCCCTTTTTTCATATCCTGAAGAGTTCTCCTCATGGTCTGTAGATCAGTCCTGGCATACCTATTACCCGAAACATAAGCCGAGTTTGAGTTTTCAGACAACTGTCCAAACAGCCCTGGCCTACACACCCTACAGGCTCAGGCCCCTGGAGCCAAACATGAAGACTGGGCTTGCCCTCTCCAAGGGAATTGTATGTGCCCATTCCAATGGCCACAACCCTACTAATAGGATAAAACTCCAAAGTCCCTGAGGCGATCCCAATATTTGTGGCTTCCCAGGACAAACAGGGGCAATCTGGGCCCATCTGAGCACCTACCGGCACTCAGACTGGTAGACTGATGTCCCCAGAGGTAAAAAGGAATGAACAGGCCGTCCAGAAGAAAAACTTTGCCCTCTGGGGCTACCCAGAAACCACAAATGAGGATCAACCTGCATGCCATTTGGCTGTACCCCAAATATATAGGCTGACCTGGGCACTAGTGCCCTTTCTGACACAGCCTGAGCCAGGAACTCCAGGCCTGACCCAGACAGCTGGCCGCACACTGAGCACATAGGACCCGCCATGGCCTTAGGTCGTCATCTCTTCTCAACCTCGGTCTCAGGCTTTAGAACCTAGACCTTATCTCCAATCACCGCCCAGGTTTGAAAATGATGCAGGAATCAGAACTCTTTCCCCATGGCAAGAAACCTTGTGGTTGGCATGTTGTCCAAGGTTCAGTGTCGTTGAAACCAGTGTGGCCCATGAGGCCCCGCCCATGCTTGCGGGCCACATTGGTCACAAACACACATGGAGCTGTGTGAAAGCGTCTCTTTAGGAAAACCCTTCAGAGCCCCAGTGCCCCGCTTCATTCCAAGGTCCCGTAGACACAAAATCATAGGAGGACACATGCACCGGAGAGTCCATTTCAACTCAGCATCCTCGGTTGCTCCCCCAGATCCAGCAGATCTGACCTGTCTTGTTGCTTGGAGACAATTGGAATGCGAGGTGGGCTACCCAGCCATCAATCCTTAGAACCCTGCTCGGAATCGTTGTCCTGGAGCCAACCATCAGGTCTCAATTGTCCTGCGAAGAATCTATGCAGTTGGGAGCTTCTCACAACTCCCATCGTGGGAAAATCCCCTTGGCCTCGCGATCCACCCCCTCCTTCAAGAAGGGGCCATCAGGGACAGAATGTCCAACCTGAGCGATCGTCTGATTCTCGCCCTGACTTCAGAAGCACGAGATCTTGATTCAGGTCTGTAGATTGTGCCTGCCATATCCTCACCCAGAAACCTAGGCCTAGCTTGGTTTCTCAGACTTCCATCCTCAGAGTACTGGCCCACAAGCCCTCCAGTTTGGCAATCCAGACCTACAATGCAGCACTATGCCTGCCCTCCAGAAGAAAAACATTGCCCTCCGGGGCTACCCAGAAACTCCAAATGAGGATCAACCTGCACGCCATTCGGCTGTACCCCAAATAAATAGGCTGACCTCGGCACTAATGCCCTTTCTGACACAGTCTGAACCTGGACCTCTTGGCCCCACCCAGACAGCTGGGCGCACACTGAGCATATCGGACCCGTCGTGGCCTTAGGTCGTCATCTCTTCTCAACCTCGGTTTTCAGGCTTCAGAACCTAGACCTTATCTCCAATCACCCCCGGGTTTGAAAATGATGCAGGAATCAGAGCTCTTTCCCCATGGCAAGAAACCTTGTGGTTGGCATCTTGCCCAAGGTTCAGTGTAGTTGAAACCAGTGTGGCCCATGAGGCCCCGCCCATGCTTGCGGGCCACATTGGTCACAAACACACATTGTGACCCTCAGCCTGAGCCCAGTCCTCAGGTAAGGCCTCTCAGTGGCTGGATGGAGAGACAGCATATTGGGCTTGCCATGCCCCTAGGCCCCAATTTTTAACCATAGTTCGTGTTGTCCCTTCACTCATCCCCAGGGCTCTGCTTTGTAATTCCTCTTTTCGTGGGACACCTGAGGTAACAAACCTGAAAGGAGTCCTCCCATCCCACAGATTGACGAAAACAATTGGGATCGGGCCAAATCCACAGAGAGCAAGATTCATCCATGGCCCATGAGGCCTCCCCAACATTCCACCGTCATCCCTGATACACAATCCAGGGACAAAAGCCTGAGCATGCACCTCAGAATCGCTCATTCTTCATATCCTGAAGAGTTCTTCAGATAAGAACCGACACGGCACTCGAAGGCACCCAAAATGTATAGTCTAACCTGGGCACTAATGCACTGACAACCTGAGCCCGGACCTCGTGACCAACACCCGGACAGCTGACTGCACACTGAGCACATCAGACTCGCCATGGCCTTAGGTCATCATCTCTTCCCTACCTCAGTTTTCAGGCTTCAGAACCTAGTCCTTATCTCCAATCATGTCCAGGGTTGACTGTGATGCAGAATTCAGAACTCTTCCTTACCCATGGCAAGAAACCTTGTGGTTGGCATGTTGTCCAACGTTCAGTGTAGGAGAAACCTGCATTCACCCTGAGGCCACGCCCATTCTTGAGAGCTACGAGGGTATAAAAACACGCATTTCGACCCTCAGCGTGAGTCCTGTCCTTTAGTACGTCCTCTCATTGGCTCGACCATTAGATGTCATAATGGGCTTGACATGTCCCTAGGCCCAAATTTTTAACCAGATTTCTGGTTGTCTAGTCGCTCCTCCCCAGGGCTCTACTCTGGAATCCCTCATTTGGTAGGACACCTGAGGTTGAAAAACAGAACAGAACAATCCAACAACAACAGAACAACGGACTTCTTCCATCCCACAGAAAGACCCCAAACTCTTTGGACGGGGCCAAACTCCCAGATTAAGACTCGTCCATTTCCCATGAAGTCGCCCGGAAATTTCACGACCATGAGTGACACGGTATCAAGAGACAAAAACTTGAGCAAGAGCCTCACACTCGCCCTTTTTCATATCCTGAAGAGTTCTCCTCATGTTCTGTACGTCAGTCCTGCCATACCTATGACCCGAAACATAAGCCGAGTTTGTGTTTTCAGACAACTGTCCAAACAGCCCAGGCCTACACACCCTACAGGCTCAGGCCCGTGGACCCAAACCTGATACTGTGCTTTCCCCCTCCAAGGGAATTGTATGTGCCCATTCCAATGGCCACAACCCTACTAAGAGGATAAACTTCCAAAATACCTGAAGCCATCCCAATAGTTGTGGCTTGCCAGGACAAACAGGGGCAAACTGAGCCCATCTGAGCACCTACCTGCACTCAGACCCATAGACTGATATCCCTAGAGGTAATAAGGAACGGACAGGCCCCTAGGTACCTATCGGATCCATTGCTTTGGTTTCGAGGCATCTCTCCTCAGAGGCCTGGATTTCAATAACAGCATATGGCTGTTTCTTGACTCACCATCAGAGCAAATCTCATCTACACATGGGAAACTTGCACGATGGATCTGTGTGAAAGCCTCTCTTTAGGAGAACCCTTCAGGGCCCCAATGCCACCGCTTCATTCCAAGGTCTCCATAGACACAAAATCATATTAGGACACATCCACGGGAGAGTCCATTTCAACTCAGCCTCCTCGGTTGCTCCCCTAGGTCCAGCAGATCTGACCTGTCTTGTTGGTTGGAGACAATTGGAACGCGAGGTGGGTTACTCAGACATCCATCCTTAGAACCCTGCTCGGAAACTTGTCCTGGAGAAAACCAACAGGTCTCAATTGTCCTGCAGAAGAATCTTTGCAGTTGGGAGCTTCTCATAACTCCCATCGTTGGAAAACCCACATGGACTCATGATCCACCGCCCCTTCAAGAAAGGGCCATCAGGCACAGAATGTCGAACCTGAGCGATCGTCTGATCCGCGCCCTGACATCAGATGCACGAGATCTCGATTCAGGTCTGTAGACTGTGCCTGCCATAATCTCACCCAGAAACCTAGGCCTAGCTTGGGATCTCAGACTTCCGTCCTCAGACTCCTGGCCCACAAGACCTCCACTTTGGCAATCCAGAACTACAATGCATCACTCTGCCTGCCCTCCAGAAGAAAAACATTGCCCTCTGCGGCTACCCAGAAACCCCCAATGAGGATCAACCTGCACGGCATTCAGCTGTACCCCAAATATATACGCTGACCTGGGCACTAATGCCCTTTCTGACACAGCCTGAGCCTGGAACTCCTGGCCCCACCCAGACAGCTGGCCGCACACTGAGCACATCGGACCCGCCATTGCCTTAGGTCGTCATCTCTTCTCAACCTCGGTTTTTAGGCTTCAGAACCTAGACCTTATCTCCAATCACTGCCCGGGTTTGAAAATGCTGCAGAAATCAGAACTCTTTCCCCATGGCAAGAAACTTTGTGGTTGGCATGTTGTCCAAGGTTCTGTGTAGTTGAAAGCAGTGTGGCCCATGAGGACCCGCCCATGATTGTGGGCCACATTGGTCACAAACACACATTGTGACCTTCAGCCTGAGCCAAGTCCTCAGGTAAGGCCACTCAGTGGATGTATCTAGAGACAGCATATTGTACTTGCCATGCCCCTAGGCCCCAATTCATAACCATAGTTCGGGTTTTCCCTTCACTCTTCCCCAGGGCTATGCTTTGGAATTCCTCTTTTGGTGGGACAACTGAGGTAACAAACCTGAAAGGAGTCCTCCCATCCCAGAGATTGAAGAAAAACAATTGGGATCGGGCCAAATCCACAGAGAGCAAGATTAGTCCATGGCCCATGAGGCCTCCCCAACATTCCAGGGTCATCGCTGATACAAAATCCAGAGACAAATTCCTGAGCACGCCCCTCAGACTCGCTCATTCTTCATATACTGAAGAGTTCTCAGATAGGAACCTACACGGCACTCGAATGCACCCAAAATATAGAGTCTAACATGGACACTAATGCACTGTCTGACAACCTGAGCCCGGACCTCGTAACCAACTCCCAGACAGCTGACCGCACACTGAGCTCATGAGACCCGACAAGGCCTTAGGTCATCATCTCTTCCCTACGTCAGATTCTGGCTTCAGAACCTAGACCTTATCTCCAATCACTGTCCAGGGGTGACTGTGAGGCAGAAATCAGAACTCTACCTTACGCATGGCAAGAAACCTTGTGGTTGGCATGTTGTCCAACGTTCAGTGTAGGAGAAACCAGCATTCACACTGAGGCCACGCCCATTCTTGAGTGCGAGGAGGGCATAAACACGCATTGTGACCCTCAGCGTGAGTCCTGTCCTCTAGTACGTCCTCTCAGTGGCTCGACCATTAGATGTCATAATGGGCTTGACATGTCCCTAGGCCCAATTTTTTAACCAGATTTCTGTTTATCAGGCGCCCCTCCCCAGGGCTCTACACTGGAATCCCTCATTTGGTGGGACACCTGAGGTTGAAAAACAAAACAAAACACATCAACAACAACAGAACAACGGACTTCTTCCATCCCACAGAATGACCCCAAACTCTTTGGACGGGGCCAAACCCCCAGAGAGTAAGACTCGTCCATTTCCCATGAAGTCACCCGGAAATTTCACGACCATGAGTGACACGATATCTAGAGAGAAAAACTTGAGCAAGAGCCTCACACTCGCCCTTTTTTCATATCCCGAAGAGTTCTCCTCATGGTCTGTAGATCAGTCCTGCCATACCTATGATCCGAAACATAAGCCAAGTTTGTGTTTTCATACAACTGTCCAAACAGCCCTGGCCTACATACCCTACAGGCTCAGGCCCCTGGAGCCAAACCTGACGACTGTTCTTGCCCTCTCCAAGGGAATTGTATGTGCCCATTCCAATGGCCACAACCCTACTAATAGGATAAACTTCCAAAGTCCCTGAGGCCATCCCTATATTTGGGGCTTCCAAGGACAAACAGGGGCAATCTGGGCCCATCTGAGCACCTACCTGCACTCAGACTCGTAGACTGATGTCCCCAGAGGTAAAAAGGAACGAACAGGCCCATAGGCACCTATCGGATCCATTGCTTTGGTTTGCAGGCATCTCTCCTTAGAGATCCTTAGAACCCTTAGAATCCTGCTCTTGCGTCGTTCCTTATGGGACATCCAGGAGCCATCCAACAGGTCTCAACTGTCCCACAGGAGTCCTTGCGCATGGACCACCTCACAACTCATATCATGGAAAGCTTCCAAGGTCACATGATGCCCTCATCTTCATGAAGGCGGATCATGGAAAGAAACTCCAACCTGACCCAACGGCTGATCTTCGCCTAGACTTCAGTTGCACGAGATCTTGATTAAACTCTTCAGAGTGTACCTGCTGTGCCTTCACCCCAAAACCTAAGCATAGCTAGTGTTCTCAGACTTCCGTTCACTCTCCTGGACCACACGCCCTCCATTTTGGGATTTCCGATGACACAGTGTGATGCATCTGCCTGCCCTCTAGAAGAAAAACGTTGCCCTATGGGTCTACCCAGAAACCGCAAATGAGGATAAACCTGCATGCCACTCAACTGAACACCAATTATATAGTCTAGCCTGTGCACTAATGCCCTCTCTGACACAACCTGAGGCCTGAATTCCCAACCGACACCCAGAAAGCTTGCCATACACTGGGAACATCTGAACCGCCATGGCCTTAGGTTGCCATCTCTTTCCAACCTGGTTTTCAGGCTACAGAAACCTAGACCTTATCTCTACTCATTTCACATGGGTGAAGGTGATGCAGAAATCATAACTCCTCCTTCCCTCTCGCCAGAATCTTGTGGTTGGCATCTTATCCAAAGTTCAGTGTAGGATCCCTGTAGGGCCTACAGGTGTAGTAGGAGGGCCCCTGAGGGTAGTGTAGGGTCCCAGAGACCCTGCCCATGCTTAAGAGCTGCGGTGGGCACAAACACACATTGGGACCCTCAGTTTCAGCCCTGTCCTCAAGTAAAGCCTCTCAGTGGCTGGACCATGAGCCCGCATATGGGGCCTGGAATGCCCCATGTCACCCAATCTTAACCAGAGGTAGAGACATCTAGTCACCCCTACTCAGGGCTCTGCTCTGGAATCCCTCTTTGGTGGGACATTTGAGGTAAGTAAACACAGAAAGGATTCCTCCCACCCACAGAATGACCCCAATCACTTGGGATCAGGCCATCCCCAGAGAGAAAGACTCCTCCATGGCCCATGAGGCCAGCCCCAACATTCCACGGCCACTATTGACACAAAATCCAGAGACATAAGCCTCACCCTTAGGTCATAGCCCAAAAAATTCTCCTCATAGTCTGTAGATCGGGCCTGCCATACCTACGTCCCCAAACCGTGTTTTCAGACTTCTATCCTGTCATCCCAGTCCCACACACCCTCCAGGCTGAGCCACACCTCAGGACTGTGCCTGCCCTCTCCATGGAAATTCTTCCCATTCCATTGGCCACAACCCTACAGATTAGGAGAAACCTCCAAAGTACCAGAGGACATTCCAATAGTGTAGGCCGCCCAGTACAAAGAGGGGTGATCCTTCACAAGCTGAGCAACGACCTCAACTCACCCGTAGACAGATATCCCAAGAGAAAGGTATTAAAAACTGGACAGGCCCCTAGAACGTAATTGGCTCCATTGCTTTTGTTTCTAAGCATCTCTCCTCAGAGGCCTGTTTTCCAATACCAGCATATGGGGGATTCCAGAGATACCAATCAGAACAAATCTTGTCTCCACATGGGAAACTTATCCTTTGGAGCTCTGTAAAAACCTCCAGTTAGGACAAACCTTCAGGTAACCGGAGCCACCGCCCTATTCCAAGGTCTCCATGGACACAAACCCGCATTATGACCATTCGGCAGGAGAGTACATTTCAACTCAGCCCCGTTGATTACTCCCCCAGAGCCAGAATATCAAACCTGCCTTGTCGCTAGGAGACAACTGGAATGCAAAGCAGACTCTCTAGGCATCCATCGTTGGAATCCTGCTCTGGCGCCATTCCATATGGGATGTCCTGGGAGCCTTCCAACAGGTCTTGACTGTCCTGCAGAAGGAATCCTTGCAGATTGGAGCATCTCACAACTCCTATCGTGGGAAAACCTACATGGCCTCATGAGATGCTCCCCTTTATAAAGGGGCCATCATGGACAGAAACTCCAACCTGAGCCAACTTCTGATCCATTGCTTTGGCTTCTATGTATCTCTCCTCAGAGGCCTGGTTTCCAATATCAGAATATGGGGGTTTCCTAAGGAAACAATCAGAACAGATCTCATCTCCACATGAGAAACTTGCTCTTTGGAGCTGTGTCAATACCTCAGGTTAGGAGGATCCTTCAGGGCGCTGGCACCATGGCCCAATTCCAAGGTCTCCAAGGACACAAACTTACATTATGATCCATCCTCAGGAGAGTCCATTTCAAATCAGCCCCCTCGGCTGCTCACCCAGAGCCAGCAGATCAAACCTGCCTTGTCACTAGGAGACAGTTGGAATGCGAGGTGGGCTGCCCAGGCATCCATCCTTAGAACCCTGCTCTGGAGAATTTCTTTATGGGACGTCTTGAATCCAACCAACCTGTCTTGACTGTCTCGCAGAATGAATCCTTGTGGTTTGAAGCATCACACAATCCCACTGTGAGAAAACCTCCATTTCCTCATGATGCCCCACACCTTCATAAATGGGCCATCATGGACAGAAACTCCATCCTAAGCCAAAGTCTGATCCACGCCCTGAATTCAGAAGCACGAGATCTCGATTCAGCACTTGAGAATGTGCCTGCTGTGCCCTCTCCCCGAAACCTAAGCCTATCTTGTGTTCTCAGACTTCGGTCTTCACAATCCTGGCCACACCCCTCCAGTTTGGCAATTCTGGAGACACAATGCAGCACTCTGCCTGCCCTCCAGAAGAAAAATGTTGCCCAATAGGGCTAACCAGAAACGCCAAATGAGTAACAACCTGCATCCCACTCGACCATACCCCAATTATACAATCTAACCTGTGCACTAAAGCCCTGTCTGACACAGCCTGAAGGCAGACCTCCAGTCCAACACCCAGACAGCTGGCCGTACACTGAGCACATCAAACCCACAATGGCTTTCGGCCATCATCTCTACCCAACCTCAGTTTTCACCTTCAGGACCTAGAACTTATCTCCACTCACTGCTCAGGAGTGAACGTGATACAAGAATCAGAACTTCTCCTTCGCCATGGCAAGAAACCTTGTGGTTGGCATGTGGTCCAACGTTCATTGTAGGAGAAAGCAGCATGGACTATGAGGCCCCACCTATCGCTGAGGGCTACAATTTGCACAAACACACATTGTGACCCTCAGCGTGAGCCCTATCCTCATGTAAAGCCTCTTAGTGACTGGAACAACAGCCCACATATGGGGCTTGCCAAGCCCCTATTCCCCCAATCTCAACCAGAGTTAGAGATGTCTAGTCACCCCTACTCAGGGCACTGCTCTGGAATCCCTCTTTGGTGGGACACCTGAGGTAAAAAAAAAAAAAATACAGAAAGGACCCCTCCCATCCACAGAATGATCCCAACCACTTGGGATCAGGCCAAATCACCAGAGAAAGACTTGTCCATGGCCCTTGAGGACACCCCGACATTCCACGGCCACCGTAGGCACAAAATCCAGAGACAAAAGCCTGAGCAAACGCCACATACTCGCCCTTTGTTCATAGCCCGGAAAATTCTCACGGTCTGTAGATCGAGCCTTCATGCATACATCCCAAAACCTAAGCTGAGTTTGTGTTTTCAGACTTCTGTCCCCACAGTCCTGGCCCACACACCATCCAAGCTGGGGCCCCTGGAGCCACACCTGAGGACTGTGGCTTCCTTCTCCAGAGGAATTATGCCTTTTCCAATGGCCACAACCCTATAGATTAGGAAAAAAACCTCCAAACTCCCCGAAGCCATCCCAATAGTGTTGGCTGCCCAGGACAAACAGGGATGATCTTTCACAAGTTAGGAAACTACCTCCACTCAGACCCAGAGACAGATATCCCCATAGAATAAGATTGAACTGGACAGGCACTTAGGCCCTAATCAGATCCATTGCTTTTGTTTCCAGGCATCTCTCCTCAGAGGCCTGGTTACCAATACCAGCATATGGGGGATTACTGAGGCACTCATAGAAAAATCTCGTCTCCACATAGGAAATGTACTCTTTGGAGCTCTATAAAAACCTCTGTTTAGGAGAAACTTTCAGGGCCCCGAATCAAGCGCCCCATTCCAAGGTCTCCATGGACTTAAACCCACATTATGATCTATCCTCGGTAGAGTCCATGTCAACTCATCCCCCTTGGTTTCTCCCCCAGGGCCTGCAGATCAAACCTGCCTTGTTGCTAGGAGACAACTAGAATGGGAGGCGGGCTGCCCAGGCATCCATCCTTAGAACCCTACTCTGGAGTCGTTCCATATGGGACATCCTAGAGCCATCCAACAGGTCTCAAGGGTCCCACAGAAGGAATCTTTGCAGTCTGGTGCATCTCACAACTCCAATTGTGGGAAAATCTTCATGGCCTCTTGAGACGCTCCACTTTATAAAGGGGCCATCATGGACAGAAACTCCAACCTGAGCAAACGTCTGATATTCGCCCTGGCTTCAGGTGCATGAGATCTTGATTCAGGTCTGCAGAGTGTGCCTTCTGTGCCCTCACCTCAAAAACTAAGCCTGGCTTGTGTTCTCAGACTACCCTACTCACCCCCTTGGCCCAAAAGCCCTACAGTTTGGCAATACTGGGGCCACAATGCAGCACTCTGCCTGCCCTCCAGAAGAAAAACGTTGCCTTATGGAGCTACCTAGAAACCTGAATGAGGATCAACTGAACGCCACTCGACTGCACCCCAAATATACAGTCTACCCTGTCTAATGCCCTGTCTGACACAGCATGAGCCCACACCTCCAGACCTACGCTCAACAGCTAGCCACACACTGAGCTCATTGTACCCATCAGGTCCTTAGGTCTTCATCTCTTCCCAACCTCGGTTTTCGGGTTTCAGAACCTAGACCTAAACTCCAATCACTCTCCAGGGGTGAACATGATGCAGAAATCACAACTCTTCCTTCGCCATGGCCGGAAACCTTGTGGTTGGCATATTCTCCAACGTTCAGTGTAGGAGAATCCAGCGTGGCCCATGAGGCCCTTCCCATGCTTGAGGGCCTTGTTGGGCACAAATAGGCATTGTGACCCTCAGCATGAGCCCTGTCCTCAAGAAAGACCTCTCAGTGTCTGAATCAAGAGCCCACATATTGGACTTGCAATGCCCCTAGGCCCCCAAACATAAACAGAGTTGGGGTTATCCAGGTGTCCCTACCAAGGACTCTGCTCGGGAATTCCTCTTTTATTGGCACACATGAGGTACATAAAATAAAATAAAAAAACAGAAAGGACACCTCTCATCAAACAGAATGTACCCAAACTCTTGGGATTGGGTCAAATCCTTTGAGAAGGAAAGCCGTCCACAACCCATGAGGCCATGCCAGCATTCGACCCACATTGTTGACACAAATCCAGAGACAAAACCTGAGCAAGCCCCTCAAACTCACCCTTTTTCATATCCCGAAGTGTTATCACGGTCTGTAGATTGGGCGTGCCATACCTATGTCCCCAAACCTAAGCGGAGTTTGTGTTTTCAGACTTCTGTCTCCACAGGCCTGGCCCACACACCCTCAAGGCTGGGCCCCTAGAGCCAAACTCAGAACTGTGCCTGACCTCTCCAGGGGATTTCTGCCCATTCCATTGGCCACAACCCTATAGATTAGGAGAAACTCCAAAATCCCGAGGCCATTCCCAATATTATAGACTGCCCAGGATAAACAGGGGCGATCTGACACAAGCCGAGCAACTACCTACCCTCAGATCCATAGACACGTATCCCCAGGAAAGAGATTGAACCGGACAGGCACCTAGGCCCTAATCATATCCATTGCTTTTGTTTCCAGGCATCTCTCCTCAGAGGCCTGGTTTCCAATACCAGCATATGGGAGATTCCTTAGGCACTCATCATCAAACAATTCTCTTCTCTACATAGGAAACGTACTCTTTAGAGCTCCATCAAAACCTCCGGTTATGAACATGCCTCAAGGCCCCGGATCAAGCACCCCATTCCAAGGTCTCCATGGACACAAATGCACATTATGACCCATCCTCAACTCACCCATTTCAACACACCCGCCTCGGTTACTCCCCTAGATCCAGCAGATCGAACTTGCCTTGGCGCTATGAGACACCTGGAATGGGAGGCAGGCTGTCCAGGCATCCATCCTTAGAACCCTGCTCTGGATAACTTCCTTATGGGATGTCCTAGAGCCATCCAGCAGGTCTCGACTGTCCCACGGAAGGAATCATTGCGGTTTGGAGCATCTCACAATTCCCATCGTGGGAAAACCTCCATGGCCTCGTGACACCCTCCCCTTCATGAAGGGGCTGTCATGGACAGAAACTCCATCCTGAGCCAACGTCTGATCCTAGCTCTGTCTTCAGGTACACGGGATCTCGAATCATCTCTGCAGAGGGTTCCTGCCGTCCACTCACCCCGAAATCTAAGTCTGGCTTGTGTTCTCAGAATTTTTTCCTCACACTCCTGGCCCACAAGCCTTCCAGTTTGAGAATTCTGGAGCCACTATGTGGCACTGTGTCTTCCTTCCAGAAGAAAAACGTTGCCCTCTGGGGCTACCCAGTAACCACAAATGAGTACCAACCTGCACGAAACTCGACTGCACCCCAATGATACAGTCTAGCCTGGGCACTAATTCCCTGTGTGCCACAGCCTGAGCCGGCACCTCCCAACCCACACTCAACAGCTGGCCGAACACTGAGCACATCAGTCACACCATGGCCTTAGGTCGTCATCTCTTCCCAACCTCAGTTTTCAGGCTTCAGAACCTAGACCTTAAATCCAATCACAGTCCAGGAGTGAAAGTGTTGCAGAAATAAGAACTCCTTCTTCCCCATGGCCAGAAAACTTGTGGTTGCTATATTGTGCAACGTTCAGTGTAGGAGAAACCAGCATGGTACATTAGGCCACGCCCTGACTTGAGGGGCTCCTTGGGCACAAAAACACATTGTGAAACTCAATGTGAGCCCTATGATCAAGGAAGGCCTCTCAGTGTCTGGACCACGAGCCCACATATGGGGCTTGCCATGTTCTTAGGTCCCAATGTTAACCAGATTTTTGGTTGTCCAGTCGCCCCTCCCCAGGTCTCTGCTGTGGAATCCCTCTTTTGGTGGTCCACCTGAGGTAAAAAAAAAAAAAAAAAAAAAAAAAAAGGCTCCTCCCTTCCCACAGAATGACCCCAAACTCTTGGGAGTGGGTCAATTCCCCAGAAAGGGAGCCTCATCGATGGCCCATAAGGACACCTGGACATTCCATGGCAATCGGTGTCACATATCCAGAAAAAAATAAGCATGAGCAAGTACCTCACTTTCGCCCTTTGTTCATATCCCGAAGAGTTCTCCTCACGGTCTATATATCGGGCCGGCCATACCTACAGACCAAACCTAAGTGGAGTTTGTGTTTTCAGACTTTTGCCCAAATAGCCCTGGACCACACACGATCCACATTTGGGTCCCTGGAGCCACACATCAGGACTGTGCTTCCCTTTCAAGAGAATTCTTCCCACTCCATTGGCCACAACCTTGCAAATTAGGAAAAGCCTCCAACGTTACCGAGGCCTTCCCAATAGTGTAGGCCGCCCAGGACAAACAAGTGTGATCTCAAACCAGCTGAGCAACTACCTCCACTTAGACAAAAGATGTCCCCAGAGAAGAATATTGAACCGGACAGGCCCCTAGGCCCTAATCAGATCCATTGCTTTGGTTTCCAGGCATCTCTCCTCAGAGACCTCATTTCCAGTACCAGCAAATGGTGGTTTCCTGAGGCACCAATAAGAACAAATCTCGTCTCCCCATGGAAAACTTGCTCATTGGAGCTTTGTTATAACCTCTGGTTAGGAGAATCCTTCAGGGCCCTGGTGCCACTGCCCCATACCAAGGTCTCAATGGACTCAAACCAACATTAAGACCATCCTCAGGAAAGTCCATTTCAACTCATTTAAGACCATCCTCAGGAAAGTCCATTCCAACTCAGCCCCCTCTGATGCTACCCCAAGCCAGCAGATCAAACGTTTCTTGTTGCTCGGAGACAATTGGAATTGAGGCTGTCTGCCCAGGCATCCATACTTAGAACCCTGTTCTGGAAAAATACCTTAGGAGACGTCCTGGAGCCATCGAACAAATCTTTATTGTCCCACAGAAGGAATCCTTGCGGTTTGGAGCATCTCACAACTCTAATAGTGGGAAAACCCCCATCACCTCATAATGCCCCCCCCCCTTCATGAAGGGGCCAACATGGACAGAAACTCCAACCTGAGCCAAAGTCTGATCCTCGACCTGACTTCAGACTCATGAGATCGCAATTCAGCTCTGCAGAGTGTGCCTGCCATGTCCATTCCCCGAAACCTAAGCCTAGCTTGTGTTCTCAGACTTCCGTCCTCACTCTCCTGGCCCACAAGCCTTCCAGTTTGGGAATTCCGAAGCCACAATGCAGCACTCTGCCTGCCCTCCAGAAGAAAAACTTTGCCCTATGCTGCTAATAAGAAACCCCAAATGATTATCTAATGCATGCCACTCGACTGTAAAGCAATTATACAGCCTACCCTGAATACGAATGCCCTGTCTGGCACAGCCTGAGACAAGACATCCCAAACGACACCTAGACAGCTGGCTCTAACCAGGACACAAGGGACCCGCTATGGCTGTAGTTCGTCATCTCTTCCCAACCTCGGTTTTCAGGCTTCAGAACCTAGACTTTATCTCCAATCACTGCCCAGGGCTGAACGTGATGCAGAAATTAGAATTCCTCCTTCCCCATGGCCAGAAACCTTGTGGTTGGCATGTTGTCCAACGTTCAATGTGGGAAAACCTGCATTGTCGGAAAGGTGGGCCAGTGCTTGAGGGCCGCCTAGGGCACAGACATGCATTGTGACCTGTAGCGTGAGTCCCGTATTAAAGTAACGCCTCTCAGTGGCTGGACCAAGATCCTGCGTATGGGGCTTGTCATATCCATAGGCCCCCAGGCTTCACCAGAGAGCGAGTATTCCAGTTGTCAGTACCCACTGCTATGCTCCAGAATCCCTCTACTGGGGGGACACATGAAGCAGAAAACAGGACTCTTCCCTTCCAACAGAATGACCCCAACCTCTTGGGGGCTGGACAAACTACCAGAGAGGGAGACTTCTACGACCCATGAGGCAACTCCTACATACACACGGCCATTGTGGACAAAATATCCAGAGACAAAAGACTGAGCGACTGCCTCCCTCTCACCCTTCTTTCATATCCAGAGGAGCTCCCCTCACGGACTGTAGATCAGGCCTGCCATAACCTCGGCCACAAACCTGAGCTGAGTTTGGGTTTTTGGATGTCTGTCTGCAAAGCCGTGACACACACCGCCTTAGGCTGGGGTCTCTGGAGCCACACCACAGAACTGTGCCTGCTCTCTCCTAAGAAACTGCCCATTCCATTGGCCACAACTCTACAAAATAGTAGAAACCTCAAGGTCCCCAAGGACATCCCACTACCGCAAGCCGCACTGGACAAACAGGGGCATTATGACACCAGCTGAGCAACTACTACCTCCATGCAGACACACAGACTGATATCCGCAGAGACAGAAGATTGAACCAGACAGGCCCCTAGGCCCTATTATGAACTCTTGTTTTGGTGTCCAGGTATCACTCCTCAGAGGCCTGGGTTCGAAGACCAGCATATGGGGCTATCCTGAGGCACCAGACAGAACACCTCTCATCTCCACATGGAAAGCTTCCTTGTTGGAGTTGTGTCAAACCCTTCGGGTTAGAGAATCCTGCAGAGTCCCTTAGCTACTGCCACATTCCAAGGTCTCCATGGCCACCAACCCACATTAGACTCATCCTCAGGAAAGTCCATTTAAACTCAGCCTTCTGGGTAGCTCACCCAAGAGCCCGCAGATTGAGCGTGCCTTGTCTCGACGAGGCAATGGGAAGGTGAGTTGGCGTTTCTCGGCATCAATGCTTAGGCCCCTGCTCCCGAGTCTTTCTGTATGGGGCATCCTGGAACCATCCAATAGTACTCGACTGTCCTGAAGAAGGAAACTTTGAAGTTTGGAGCAGCTCACAACTCCCAGCGTTGGGAAACCTCCCTGGCCTCATGACGCCCCCACGCCCTTCAGGAAGGGGCCGTCATGGACACAAACTCCAACTTGAGGCAACATCTGATACTCGCCCTGACCTCAGATGCAGGAGATCTCGATTTAGCCTCTGCACAGTGGGCCCAAACCTCGTGCTACCTTGTGTTTTCAGACTTCCTTCCTCACACTCCTGGCAAACATGTCCTGAAGACTTGGAATCTGGAACCAAAATTCAGCCCTATGCTGGCCCTCCAGAAGGAAAACGTTGCTCTATGGGGATCTCCATAAACCCCAAATGAGGATCAACCTGCTCGGTTCTCGACCTCACCCCAATTGGATTGTTCGGGTTGTCCATTCACGCCTCCCCCAGAGCTCTGCTTTGGAATCCCTCTTTTGGTGGGACACCTGAGGTAACATATCTAAAAGGACACATCCCATCCATCAGATTGACCCGAAACAATTGGGATTGGACCAAATTCACAGAGAGGAAGTCTCGTCCATGGCCCATGAGGCCTCCCCGAGATTCCACAGCCATCGTTGACAACAAATCCAGAGACAAACGTCTGAGCAAGCGCCTCACACTCGCTCTTTTGTCGTATCCCGAAGAGTTCTGCTCACGGTCTGTGGATCGGGCCTGCCATACCTACTTCCCAAACCTAAGCCGAGTTTGTGTTTTCAGACTTCTGTCCCCACATTCCTGGCCCACAGACCCTTCAGGCTGGGGCCCCTGGAGCCACACATCAGGACTGTGCCTGTCCATACCACGGGTATTCTGCCCATTCCATTGTCCACAATCGTACAAATTAGGACAAACCTCCAGAGTCCCCAAGGACATCCCAATAATGTAGGCTGCCCAGGACAAACAAGGGTCATCTGAAACCAGCTGAGCATCTACCTCTACTCAGCGTAGATGGATGTCCCCAGAGAAGAAGATTGAATCAGACAGGCCCCTAGGCGTGAATCAGATTCATTGCTTTCGGTTACAGGTATCTCTCCTCAGAGGCCTGGTTTCCAATATTAGCATATGGGGATATCATGAGGCAGCAATCAGAACAAATCTCTTCTCCACATGGGAAAATTATCCTTTGAAGATGTCTCAAAACCTCCAGTTAGGAGAATCCTTCAGGGCCTGTGTGCCACTGCCCCATTACAAGGCCTCCATAGACACAAAAAATCATATTAGGACACATGCACGGAAGAGTCCAATTCAACTCAGCATATTCGGTTGCTCCGCGAGATCCAGCAAATCTATGTTGTCTTGTTGCCAGGAGACAATTGGAATGCGAGGTGGGCTACCCCGCCATCCATCCTTAGAACCCTGCTCAGAATCATTGGCCTGGAGCCAACCAACAGGTGTCAATTTTCCTGCAGAAGAATCTTTGCAGTTGGGAATTGCTCACAACTCCCATCGTGAGAAACCCCCCATGGCCTCGTGATACCCCCCCCTTCATGAAGTGGCCATCAGGGACATAAGGTCCAACCTGAGAAATAGACTGATCCTCACCCTGACTACAGATGCACGAGATCTCGATTCAGGTCTGTAGATTGTGCCTGCCATGTCCTCACCCAGAAACCTAAGCCTAGCTTGTGTCCTCAGACTTCCGTCCTCAGACTAATGGCCCACAAGCACTCCAGTTTGGCAATCCAGAATTACAATGCAAAACTCTGCTTGCCCTCCAGAAGAAAAACATTGCCATCTGCGGCTACCTAGAAACCCCAAATGAAGATCAACCTGCATGCCACTTGGCTGTACCCAAAATATATAGGGTGACCTGGGCAATAATGCCCTTTCTGACACAGCCTGAGCCTGGACACCCTGGCCCCACCCAGACAGCTTGCCGCTCACTGAGCACATAGGACCAGCCATTGCCTTCGGTCGTTTTCTCTTCCCAACCTCGGTTTTCAGGATTCAGATCCTAGACCTTATCTCCAATCACTGCCCAGGTTTGAATATAATGCAGAAATCAGAACTCCTTCCCAATGGCAAGAACCTTGTGGTTGGCTTGTTGTCCAACATTCAGTGTAGTGGAAACCTGTTTGTCCGATGAAGCCCCGCCATTGCTCGTGGGCCACATAGGTGGCAAACTCACATTGTGACCCACAGACTTAGCCCAGTCCTCAGGTAAGACCTCTCAGTGTCTGGATGAAGAGACAGCATATTGGGCTTGCCATGACCATACGCCCCAATTTTTAACCATAGTTCGGGTTGTTCCTTCATTCTTCCCCAGGGCTCTGTTTTGGAATTCCTCTTTTGGTGGGACACCTGATGTAACAACCCTGAAAGGAGTCCTCCATCCAACAGATTGACGAAAAACAATTGGGATCGGGCCAAATCCACAGAAAGCAAGATTCGTCCATGGCCCATGAGGCCTCCTCGACATTCCACGGCCATCGCTGAAACAAAATCCAGAGACAAAAGTCTGAGCAAGCGCCTCAGACTCGCACTTTCTTCATATCCTGAAGATGTCTTCTCATGGTTTGTAGATCAGGCCTGCCATACCTACGACCCCAATCATAAGCTGAGTTTGTGTTTTCAGACTTCTGTCCTCAAAGTCCTGGGCCACACACCATCCAGGCTGGGGACCCTGGAGCCACACATTAGGACTGTGCCTACCCAATCCATGGGAATTCTGCCCATTCCATTGTCCAAAATCGTACAAATTAGGAGAACCCTCCAAAGTCCCTGAGGCCATCCCAATAGTATAGGTCGCCAGGGACAAAAAAGGTCAGTCTGACACCAGCTGAGCATCTACCTCCACTCATACCCTAGATGGATGTCCCCAGAGAAGAAGATTGAACCAGACAGGACCCTAGGCCAAAATCGGATCCATTGCTTTGGTTTACAGGCATGTCTCCTCAAAACCCTGGTTTCCAATACCAGCATTGGGGTTTTCCTGAGGCACCCATCAGAACCAAACACGTCTCCACAAGGAAACTTGTGCATGGGAGCTATGTCAAAAGCTGAGGAGAATACTTCAGGGTCCCGGTGCCACCGCCCCATTTAAAGGCCCTCATGGAAACAAACACACATTAGACCCATCCTCAGGAAAGTCCATTTCAACTCAGCCACCCCGTTTGTTCCCACAGAGCCATCAGATCTAAACTGTCTTGTCGCTAGGAGACAATTGGAATGCGAGGCGGGCTTCCCAGGCATCCATCCTCGAAACGTTGGTCTGGACTCATCCATATGGGATGTCCTGGAGCTGTCCAACAGGTCTCAATTGTCCCGCAGAAGGAATCCTAGGAGGGGGCATACCACCACCCCAAACGTGGGAAAACCTCCACGGCTTCGAGAATCCGCTCCCTTCATGAAGGGGCCGTCATGAACAGAAAATCCAAGCTGAGTCAACGTCTGATCCTCGCTCTGACTTCAGATGCATGAGATATTGCCTCAAATCTTCAGGCGGTACATGCCGTGCCCTCGCCCTGAAACCCAAGTCTAGCTTGTGTTCTCAGACTTCCATCCTCACACTCCTGGCCCCGAAGCCCACAAGTTTGGCAATTCCTGACCATCATTGCAGCACTCTGCCTGCCCTTGAGTAACAAAATATTGCCCAATATACTGCCCGGGCACATTAAATGGAATAAACCTACACGGCACCCGAATGTACCCAAATTATATAGTTTAACCTGGGCAGTAATGCACTGTCTGACACAACCAGAGCCGGGACCTCCTGAGCAACACCCAGACAGCTGACCGAACACTGAGCACATCAGACCCGCCATGGCCTTAAGTCATCATCTCTGCCCTACCTCAGATTTCAGGCTTCAGAACCTGGAACTTATCTCCAAACACTGCCCAGGGGTGACTGTGATGCAGAAATCGAAACTCCTGCTTACCCAAGGCAAGAAACCTTGTGCTTGCCATGTTGTCCTACGTTCAGTGTAGGGGAAACCAGCATTCAGCCTGAGGCCCCGCCCATTCTTGAGTGCGACGAGGGCATAAACACGCATTGTGACCCTCAGCGTGAGTCCTGACCTCTAGTAAATCCTCTCAGTGGCTGGACCATTAGATGACATAATGGGCTTGACATGTCCCTAGGTCCCAATTTTAACCAGATTTCTAGTTGTCCAGTCACAACTCCCCAGGGCTCTACTCTGGAATCCCTCATTTGGTGGGACCCCTGAGGTAGAAAAACAAAACAAAAGAAATCAACAACAACAAAAAAAACGGACTTCTTCCATCCCACAGAGTGACCCCAAACTCCTTGGACGGGGCCAAACCCACAGAGAGTAAGACTCGTCCATTTCCCATGAAGTCACCCGGAAATTTCACGACCATGAGTGACACAATATCTAGAGACAAAAACGTGAGCAAGACCCTCACACTCGCCCATTTTTCATATCCCAAAGTGTTCTCCTCATGGTCTGTAGATCAGTCCTGCCATACCTATGACCCGAAACATAAGCCGAGTTTGTGTTTTCAGACAACTGTCCAAACAGCCCTGGCCTACTCACCCTACAGGCTCAGGCCCCTGAGGCCACACCTGAAGACTGTGCTTGCCCTCTCCAAGGGAATTGTATGTGCCCATTCCAATGGCCACAACCCTACTAAGAGGATAAACCTCCAAAACTCCTGAGGCCATCCCAATAGTTGTGGCTTCCCAGGACAAACAGGGGCAATCTGAGCCCATCTGAGCACCTACCTGCACTCAGACCCGAAGACTGATATTCCCAGAGTTAATAAGGAAAGAACAGGCCCCTAGGAACCTATCGATCCATTGCTTTGGGTTCGAGGCATCTCTCCTCAGAGGCCTGGATTTCAATAATAGCTTATGGCAGTTTCTTGACTCACCATCAGAACAAATCTCATCTACACATGTGAAACTTGCACGATGGAGCTGTGTGAAAGCCTCTCTTTAGGAGAACCCTTCAGGGCCCCAGTGCCACCGCTTCATTCCAAGGTCTCCATAGACACAAAATCATATTAGGTCACATCCACGGGAGAGTCCATTTCAACTCAGCCTCCTCGGTTGCTCCCCCAGATCCAGCAGATCTGACCTGTCTTGTTGCTTGGAGACAAGTGGAATGCGAGGTGGGCTACCCAGCCATCTATCCTTAGAACCCTGCTCAGAATCATTGTCCTGGAGCCAAACAACAGGTCTCAATTGTATTGCAGAAGAATCTTTGCAACTGGGACCTTCTCACAACTCCCATCGTCGGAAAACCCCCATGGCCTCACGATCCAACCCCCTTCAAGAAGGGGCCATCAGGGACAGAATGTCCAACCTGAGCGATCGTCTGATTCTCGCCCTGACTTTAGAAGCACGAGATCTCGATTCAGATCTGTAGACTGTGCCTGCCATATCCTCACCCAGAAACCTAGGCCTAGCTTGGGTTCTCAGACTTCCGTCCTCAGACTACTGAACCACAAACCCTCCAGTTTGGCAATCCAGAAGTACAATGCAGCACTCTGCCTCCCCTCAAGAATAAATCATTACCCTCTGGGGCTACCCAGAAACCCCAAAAGAGGATCAACCTGCACGCCATTCGGCTGTACCCCAAATATATAGGCTGACCTGGGCACTAATGCCCTTTCTCACACAGCCTGAGCCTTGAAGTCCTGGCCTCACCCAGACAGCTGGGCGCACACTGAGCACATCGGACCCGCCATGGCCTTAGTTCCTCATCTCTTCTCAACCTCGTTTTTCAGGCTTCAGAACCTAGACCTTATCTCTAATCACGGCCCGGGTTTGAAAATGATGCAGAAATCAGAACTCTTTACCCATGGCAAGAAATCTTTTGGTTGGCATGTACTCCAAGGTTCAGTGTACTTGAAACCAGAGTGGCCCATGAGGCCCGCCCATGCTTGCGGGCCACATTGGTCACAAACACACATTGTGACCCTGAGCCTGAGCCCAGTCCTCAGGTAAGGCCTCTCAGTGGCTGGATGGAGAGACAGCATATTGGGCTTGCCATTACCCTAGGCCCCAATTTTTTACCATAGTTCGGGTTCTCCCTTCACTCTTCCCCAGTGTTCTGCTTTGGAATTCCTCTTTTGGTGGGACACCTGAGGTAGCAAACCTGAAAGGAGTCCGCCCATCCTACAGATTGACGAAATACAATTGGGATCGGGCCAAATCCACAGAGAGCAAGATTCGACCATGGCCCATGAGGCCTCCCTAACATTCCAGGGCCATCGCTGATACAAAATCTAGAGACAAAGCCTGAGCACGTGCCTCAGACTCGCTCTTTCTTCATATCCTAGAGAGTTCTTCAGATAAAAACCGACACGGCACTCGAATGCACCCAAAATATATAGTCTAACCTGGGCACTAATGCACTGTCTGACAACCTGTGCTCGGACCTCTTGACCAACACCCAGACAGCTGACCGCACACTGAGCACATCAGACCCGCCATGGCCTTAGGTCATCATCTCTTCCCTACCTCAGTTCTCAGGCTTAGGAACCTAGACCTTATTTCCAATTACTGCCCACGGGTCCCTGTGATGCAGAAATCAGAACTCTTCCTTACCCATGGAAAGAAACCTTGTGGTTGGCATGTTGTCCAACGTTCAGTGTAGGAGAAACCAGCATTCACCCTGAAGCCCCGCACATTCTTGAGTGCGACGAGGGCATAAACACGCATTGTGACCCTCAGCGTGAGTCCTGTCCTCTACTACGTCCTTTCAGTGGCTGGACCATTACATGTCATAATGGGCTTAACATGTCCCTAGGCCCCAACTTTTAACCAGATTTCTGGTTGTCCAGTCGCCACTCCCCAGGGCTCTACTCTGGAATCCCTCATTTGGTGGGTCCCCTGAGGTAGAAAAACAAAACAAAAAAAAAATCAATAACAACAGAAAAAACGGACCTCTTCCATCGCACAGAATGACCCCAAACTCTTTGGACAGGGCCAATCCCCCAGAGAGTAAGACTCGTCCATTTCCCATGAAGTCACCCGGAAATTTCATGACCATGAGTGACACGATATCCAGAGACAAAAACTTGAGCAAGAGCCTCACACCCGCCCTTTTTTCATATCCCGAAGAGTTCGCCTCATGGTCTCTAGATCAGTCCTGCCAAACTTATGACTCGAAAAATAAGCCGAGTTTGTGTTTTCAGACAACTGTCCAAACAGCCCTGGCCTACACACCCTACAGGCTAAGGTCCCTGGAGCCAAACCTGACGACTGTGTTGCCCTCTCCAAGGGAATTGTGTGTGACCATTCCAATGGCCACAACCCTACAAAGAGGATGAACCTCCAAAGTCCCTGAGGCCATCCCAAATTTGTGGCTTCCCAGGCCAAACAGGGGCAATATGGGGACATTGAGCACCACCGGCACTCAGACCCGTAGACTGATGTCCCCAGAAGTAAGAAGGAACGAACAGGCCCCTAGGCACCTATCGGATCCATTGCTTTGGCTTTCAGGCATCTCTCCTCAGAGGCCTGGATTTCAATAACAGCATATGGCTTTCTTGACTCACCCATCAGAACAAATGTCATCTACACATGGGAAACTTGCACGATGGAGCTATGTGAAAGCCTCTCTTTAAGAGAACCCTTCAGGGCCCTAGTGCCACCGCTTCATTCCAAGGTCTCCATAGACACAAAATCATATTAGGACACATCCACAAGAGAGTCCATTTCAACGCAGCCTCCTCGGTTGCTCCCCAAGATCCAGCAGATCTAACCTGTCTTGTTGCTTGGAGACAATTGGAATGCAAGGTGGGCTACCCAGCCATCCATCCTTAGAACCCTGCTCGGAATCGTTGTCCTGGAGCCAATCAACAGGTCTCAATTGTCCTGCAGAAGAATCTTTGCAATAGGGAGCTTCTCACAACTCCCATCGTGGGAAAACCCCCATGGCCTCGTGATCCACCCGCCTTTCAAGAGGGGGCCATCAGGGACAGAATGTCCAACCTGAGCGATCATCTGATCCTTGCCCTGACTTCAGATGCACGAGATCTCGATTCATGTCTGTAGATTGTGCCTGCCATATC
Organism: Mustela putorius furo; assembly: GCF_011764305.1. NCBI lineage: Eukaryota > Metazoa > Chordata > Mammalia > Carnivora > Mustelidae > Mustela > Mustela putorius. The sequence continues at coordinate 193,689 of NW_025421746.1, read as the reverse complement.
TCACCCAGAAACCTAGGCCTAGCTTGGGTTCTCAGACCTCCGTCCTCAGACTACTGGCCCACAAGCCCTCCATTTGGCAATCCAGAACTACAAAGCAGCACACTGCCTGCCCTCCAGAAGAAAATCATTGCCATCTGGGGCTACCCAGAAACCCCAAATGAGGATCAACGGGGCACGCCATTCGGCTGTACCCCAAATATATAGGCTGACCTGGGCACTAATGCCATTTCTGATACAGCCTGAGCCAGGATCTCCTGGCCCCACCCAGACAGCAGGCCGCACACTGAGCACATTGGACCCGCCATGGCCTTAGTTCTTCATCTCTTCTCAACCTCTGTTTTCAGGCTTCAGATCCTAGACCTTAACTCCCAATCACGGCCCTGGTTTGAAATCAGAACTCTTTCCCTATGGCAAGAAAACTTGTGGATGGCATGTTGTCCAAGGTTCAGTGTTGTTGAAACCAGTGTGGACCATGAGGCCCCGCCCATGCTTGCTGGCCACATTGGTCACAAACACACATTGTGACCCTCAGCCTGAGCCCAGTCCTCAGGTAAGGCCTCTCAGGGCCGGATGGAGAGAGAGCATATTGGGCTTGCCATGCCCCTAGGCCCCAATTTTTAACTGTAGTTCGGGTTGTCCCTTCACTTTTCCCCAGGGCTCTGCTTTGGAATTCCTCTTTGGTGGGACACCTGAAGCAACAAACCTGAAAGGAGTCCTCCCATCCAACAGATTGACGAAAAACAATTGGGATCGGGCCAAATCCACAGAGAGCAAGATTCGTCCATGGCCCATGAGGCCTCCCCAGCATTCCACGGCCATGGCTGATACAAAATCCAGAGACAAAAGCCTGAGCACGCGTTCAGACTCTCGCTCATTCTTCATATCCTGAAGAGTTCTTCAGATAAGAAGCCACACGGCACTCGAAGGCACCCAAAATATATAGTCTAACCTGGGCACTAATGCACACTCTGACGACCTGAGCCCGGACCTCGAGACCAACACACAGACAGCTGACCGCACACTGAGCACCTCAGACCCGCCATTGCCTTAGGTTATCATCTCTTCCGTACCTCAGTTTTCAGGCTTCAGAACCTAGACCTTATCTCAAATCACTGCCCAGGGGTGACTGTGATGCAGAAATCAGAACTCTTCCTTATGCAGGGCAAGAAACCTTGTGTTTGGCATGTTGTCCAACGTTCAGTGTAGGAGAAACCAGCATTAACCCTGAGGCCCTGCCCATTCTTGAGTGCGACGAGGGCATAAACACGCATTGTGACCCTCAGCATGAGTCCTGTCCTCTAGTATGTCCTCTCAGTGGCTGGAACATTAGATGTCACAATGGGCTTGACATGTCCCTAGGCCCCAATTTTTAACCAGATTTCTGGTTGTCCAGTCGCCCCTCCCCACGGCTCTTCTCTGGAATCCCTCATTTGTTGGGGCACCTGAGGTTGACAAACAAAACAAAACATATCAACAACAACAGAACAACGGACTTCTTCCATCCCACAGAATGACCCCAAACTCTTTGGACGGGGCCAAAACCCAGAGAGTAAGACTCGTACATTTCCCATGAAGTCACCCGGAAATTTCACGACCATGAGTGACACGATATCTAGAGACAAAAACTTGAGCAAGAGCCTCACACTCGCCCTTTTTCATATCCTGAAGAGTTCTCCTCATGGTCTGTAGATCAGTCCTGCCATTCCTATGACCCGAAACATAAGCCGAGTTTGTGTTTTCAGACAACTGTCCAAACAGCCCTGGCCTACAAACCCTACAGGCTCAGGCCCCTGGAGCCAAACATAAAGACTGGGCTTGCCCTCTCCAAGGGAATTGTATGTGCCCATTCCAATGGCCACAAGCCTACTAATAGTATAAACCTCAAAAGTCCCTGAGGCCATCCCAATATTTGTGGCATCCCAGGATGAACAGGGGCAATCTGGGCCCATCTGAGCACCTACCTGCACTCAGACCCGTAGACTGATGTCCCCAGAGGTAAAAAGGAACGAACAGGCCCATAGGCAACTATCGGATCCATTGCTTTGGTTTCCAGGCATATCTCCTCAGAGGCCTGGATTTCAAGAACAGCATATGGCTGTTCTTGACTCACCCATCAGAACAAATCTCATCTCCATATGGGAAACTTGCACGATGGAACTGTGTGAAAGCCTCTCTTTAGGAGAACCCTTCAGGGCCCCAGTGCCACCGCTTTATTCCAAGTTCTCCATAGACACAAAATCATATTAGGACACATCCACGGGAGAGTCCATTTCAACTCAGCCTCCTCGGTTGCTCCCCCGGATCCAGCATATCTAAACTGTTTTCTTGCTTGGAGACAATTGGAATGCGAGGTGGGCTACCCAGCCATCCATCCTTAGAACCCTGCTTGGAATCGTTGTCCTGGAGCCAATCAACAGGTCTCAATTGTGCTGCAGAATATCTTTGCAGTTGGGAGCTTCTCACAACTACCATCGTGGGAAAACACCCATGGCCCCGTGATCCACCCCCCCTTCAAGAAGGAGCCATCAGGGACAGAATGTCCAACCTGAGCGATCGTCTGATCCTTGCCCTGACTTCAGATGCACGAGATCTCGATTCAGGTCTGTAGATTGTGCCTGCCATATCCTCACCCAGAAACCTAGACCTAGCTTGGGTTCTCAGACTTCCGTCCTCAGACTACTGGCCCACAAGCCCTCCAGTTTGGCAATCCAGAACGACAATGCAGCACTCTGCCTGCCCTCCAGAATAAAAACATTGCCCTCTGGGGCTACCCAGAAACCCCAAACGCGGATCAACGGGTCACGCCATTCGGCTGTACCACAAATATATAGGCTCACCTGGGCACTAATGCCCTTTCTGACACAGCCTGAGCCTGGACCTCCTGGCCCCACCCAGAGAGCTGGCCGCACACTGAGCACAATGGTCCCGCCATGGCCTTAGGTCGTCATCTCTTCTCAATCTCGGTTTTCAGGCTTCAGAACGTAGACCTTATCTCCAATCACGGCCTGAGTTTGAAAATGATTCAGAAATCAGAACTTTTTCCCCTTGGCAAGAAACCTTGTTGTTGGCATGTTGTCCAAGGTTCAGTGTACTTGAAACCAGTGTGGCCCATGAGGCCCCGCCCATGCTGCGGGCCACATTGGTCACTAACACACATTGTGACCCTCAGCCTGAGCCCAGTCCTCATGTAAGGCCTCTCAGTGGCTGAATGGAGAGACAGCATATTGGGATTGCCATGCCCCTAGGCCCCAATTTTTAACCATAGTTCGGGTTGTCCCTTCACTCTTCCCCAGGACTCTGCTTTGGAATTCCTCTTTTGGTGGGACCCCTGAGGTAACAAACCAGAAAGGAGTCCTCCCATCCCACAGATTGACGAAAAACAATTGGGATCCGGCCAAATCCACAGAGAGCAAGATTCGTCCATGGCCCATGAGGCCTCCCCAACATTCCACGGCCATCCCTGATACAAAATCCAGAGACAAAAGCCTGAGCACACGCCTCAATCTCGCTCATTCTTCATATCCTGAAGAGTTCTTCAGATAAGAACCTACACGGCACTCGAATGCACCCAAAATATATAGTCTAACCTGGGCACTAATGCACTGTCTGACAACCTGAGCCCGGACCTCGTGACCAACACCCAGAAAGCTGACCGCAAACTGAGCACATCAGACCCGCCATGGCCTTAGGTCATCATCTCTTCTCTACCTCTGTTTTCAGGCTTCATAACATAGACCTTATCTCCAATCACTGCCCAGGGGTGACTTTGATGCAGAAATCAGAACTCTTCCTTACCCATGGAAAGAAACCTTGTGGTTGGCATGTTGTCCAACGTTCAGTGTAGGAGAAACCAGCATTCACCCTGAGGCCCCGCCCATTCTTCAGTGCGACGAGGGCATAAACACGCATTGTGACCCTCAGCGTGAGTCCTGTCCTCTAGTACGTCCTCTCAGTGGCTGGAACATTAGATGTCATAATGGGCTTGACATGTCCCTAGGTCCCAATTTTTAACCAGATTTTTGTTTGTCCAGTCGCCCCTCCCCAGGTCTCTACTCTGGAATCCCTCATTTGGTGGGACTCCTGAGGTTGAAAAACAAAAAAAACCAAATGAACAACAACAGAGCAACGGACTTCTTCCATCCCACAGAATGACCCCAAACTCTTTGGATGGGGCCAAACCCCCAGAGAGTAAGACTCGTCCATTTCCCATGAAGTCACCAGGAAACTTCACGACCATGAGTGACACGATATCCAGAGACAAAAACTTGAGCAAGAGCCTCACACTCGCCCTTTTTTCTTATCCCAAAGAGTTCTCTTCATGGTCTGTAGATCGGTCCTGCCATACATATGACCCGAAACATAAGCCGAGTTTGTGTTTTTAGACAACTGTCCAAACAGCCATGGCCTACACACCCTACAGGTTCAGGCTGCTGGAGCCAAACCTGAGGACTGTGCTTGCCCTCTCCAAGGGAATTGTGTGAGCCCATTCCAAAGGCCACAACCCTACTTATAGTATAAACCTCCAAAGTCCCTGAGGCCATCCCAATATTTGTGGCTTCTCAGGACAAACAGGGGAAATCTGGGCCCATCTGAGCACCTACCGGCACTCAGACCCGTAGACTGATGTCCCCAGAGGTAAAAAGGCACGAACATGACCCTAGGCACATATAAGATCTATTGCTTTGGTTTCCTGGCATCTCTCCTCAGAGGAATGGATTTCAATAACAGCATATGGCTGTTTCTTGACTCACCCATCAGAACAAATCTCATCTACACCTGAGAAACTTGCACAATGGAGGTTTGTGAAAGCCTCTCTTTAGGAGAAACTTTCAGGGCCCCAGTTCCACCGCTTCATTCCAAGGTCTCCATAGACACAAAATCATATTAGGACACATCCACGGGAGAGTCGATTTCAACTCAGCCACCTCGGTTGCTCCCCCAGATCCAGCAGATCTAACCTGTCTTGTTGCTTGGAGACAATGGAATGCGAGGTGGGCTACCCAGCCATCCATCCTTAGAACCCTGCTCGGAATCATTGCCCTCGAGCCAACCAACAGGTCTCAATTGTCCTGCAGAAGAATCTTTGCAGTTGGGAGCTTCTCACAACTCACATCGTGAGAAAATCCCCATGACCTCGTGATCCACCCCCCCTTCAAGAAGGGGCCATCAGGGACAGAATATCCAACCTGAGCGATCGTCTTATCCTCACCCTGACTTAGATGCTTGAGATCTCGATTCAGGTCTCACCCAAAAACCTAGGCCTAGCTTGGGTTCTCAGACTTCCGTCCTCAGACTACAGGCCCACAAGCCCTCCAGTTTGGCAATCCAGAACTACAATGCAGCACTCTGCCTGTTCTCCAGAAGAAAAAAACATGCCCCTCTGGACCTACCCAGAATCCCCAAATGAGGATGAACCTGCACGCTATTCGGCTGTACCCCACATATATAGGCTGACATGGGCACTAATGCCCTTTCTGACACAGCCTGAGCCTGGACCTCCTGGCCCCAACCAGACACCTGGCCGCACACTGAGCACAACGTACCCGCCATGGCCTTAGGCCGTCATCTCTTCTCAATCTCGGTTTTCAGGCTTCAGAACCTAGACATTATCTCCAATCACGGCCCGGGTTTGAAAATGATGCAGAAATCAGAACCCTTTCCCCATGGAAAGAAACCTTGTGGTTGGCATGTTGTCCAAGGTTCAGTGTACTTGAAACAGTGTGGCCCATGAGGCTCCGCCCATGCTTGTGGGCCACATTGGTCACAAACACACATTGTGACCCTCAGCCTGAGCCCAGTCCTCAGGTAAGGCCTCTCAGTGGCTGGATGGAGAGACAGCATATTGGGCTGGCCATGCCCCTAGGCCCCAATTTTTCACCATAGTTCGGGTTGTCCCTTCACTCTTCCCCAGGACTCTGCTTTGGAATTCCTCTTTTGGTGGGACCCCTGAGGTTACAAACCTGAAAGGAGTCCTCCCATCCCACAGATTGACGAAAAAAAAAACAATTGGGATCGGGCCAAATCCACAGAGAGCAAGATTCGTCCATGGCCCATGAGGCCTCCCCAACATTCCACGGCCATCGCTGATACAAAATCCAGAGACAAAAGCCGGAGCACGCGCCTCAGACTCGCTCATTCTTCATATCCTGAAGAGTTCTTCAGATAATAACCTACATGGCACTCGAATGCACACAAAATATATAGTCTAACCAGGGCACTAATGCACTGTCTGACAACTAGAGCCCGGACCTCATGACCAATACCCAGACAGCTGACCGCACACTGAGAACATCAGACCCGCCATGGCCTTAGGTCATCATCTCTTCCCTACCTCTGTTTTCAGGCTTTAGAACCTAGACCTTATCTCCAATCACTGCCCAGGGGTGACTGTGATGCAGAAATCAGAACTCTTCCATACCCATGGCAATAAACCTTGTGGTTGGCATGTTGTCCAACGTTCCGTGTAGGAGAAACCAGCATTCACCCTGAGGCCCCGCCCATTCTTGAGTGCGACGAGGGCATAAACACGCGTTGTGACCCTCAGCGTGAGTCCTGTCCTCTAGTACGTCCTCTCAGTGGCTGGACCATTAGATGTCATAATGGGCTTGACATGTCCCTAGGCGCCAATTTTTAACCAGATTTCTTGTTGTCCAGTCGCCCCTCCCCAGGACTCTACTCTGGAATCCCTCATTTGGTGAGACACCTGAGGTTGAAAAACAAAATAACACATATCAACAACAGAACAACGGACTTCTTCCATCCCGCAAAATGACCCCAAACTCTTTGGACGGGGCCAACACCCCAGAGAGTAAGACTCGTCCATTACCCATGATGTCACTTGGAAAATTCACGACCATGAGTGACACGATATCCAGAGACAAAAACTTGAGCAAGAGCCTCACACTCGCCCTTTTTTCATATCCCGAAGAGTTCTCCTCATGGTCTGTAGATCAGTCCTGACATACCTATGACCCGAAACATAAGCCGAGTTTGTGTTTTTTTCACACACTGTCCATACAACCGTGGCCTACACATCCTACAGGCTCAGGCCCCTGGAGCCAAACCTGACAACTGTGCTTCCCCTCTCCAAGGGAATTGTATGTGCCCACTCCAAGGGCCACAACCCTGCTAATAAGATAAACCTCCAAATTACCTGAAGTAATACCAATGTTTGTGTCTTCCCAGGACACACAGGGGCAATCTTGTCCCATCTGAGCACCTACCTTCCCTCAGACCGGAAGACTGATGTCCCCATAGGTAAAAAGGAATGAAAAGGCCCCTAGGCACCTATCGGATCCATTGCTTTGGTTTCCAGTCATCTCTCCTCAGAGGAATGGATTTCAATAACAGCATATGGCTGTTTCTTGACTCACCCATCAGAACAAATTTCATCTACACATGGGAAACTTGCACAATGGAGCTCTGTGAAAGCCTCTCTTTAGGAGAACCCTTCAGGACCCCAGTGCCGCCGCTTTATTCCAAGGTCTCCATAGACACAAAATCATATTTGGACACATCCACGGGATTGTCCATTTCAACTGAGCCACCTAGGTTGCTCCCCCAGATCCAGCAGATCTAACCTGTCTTGTTGCTTGGAGACAATTGGAATGCGAGGTGTGCTACCCAGCCATCCATCCTTAGAACCCTGCTCGGAATCATTGTCCTGGAGCCAACCAACAGGTCTCAATTGTCCTGCAGTATAATCTTTGCAGTTGGGAGCTTCTCACAACTCCCATCTTGGGAAAACCCCCAAGGCCTCGTGATTCACTCCCCCTTCAAGAAGGGGCCATCAGGGACAGAATGTCCAACCTGAGTGATCGTTTGATCCTCGCCCTGACGTCAGATGCACGAGATCTCGATTCAGGTCTGTAGATTGTGCCTGCCATATCCTCACCCTGAAACCTAGGTCTAGCTTGGCTTCTCAGACTTCCGTCCTCAAACTACTGGCCCACAAGCTCTCCAGTTTGGCAAACCAGAACTACAATGCAGCACTCTGCCTGCCCTCCAGAAGAAAAACATTGCCCTCTGGGGCTACCCAGAAAACCCAAATGAGCATCAACCTGCGTGTCATTCGGTTGTACCCCCAATATATAGGCTGACCTGGGCACTAAAGCCCTTTGTGGCACACCCTGAGCCTGGACCTCCAGGTCCCACCCAAACACCTGGCCGCACACATAGAACATGGGACCAGTCATGGCCTTAGTTCGTCATATCTTCTCAACCTCGGTTTTCAGGCCTACACACCCTACAGGCTCAGGCCCCTGGAGCCAAACATGAAGAGTGGGCTTGCCCTCTTCAAGGGAATTGTATGTGCCCATTCCAATGGCCACAACCCTACTAATAGGATAAAACTCCAAATTCCCTGAGGCCATCCCAATATTTGTGGCTTCCCAGGACAAACAGGGGCAATCTGGTCCCATCTGAGCACCTACCGCCACTCAGACTCTTAGACTGAAGTCCCCAGAGGTAAAAAGGAACGAACAGGCCCATAGGCACCTATCGGATCTATTGCTTTGGTTTCCAGGCATCTCTCCTTAGAGATCCTTAGAACCCTGCTCTTGCTTCGTTCCTTATGGGACATCCTTGAGCCATCCAACAGGTGTAGACTGTCCCACAGGATTCCTTGTTTATGGACCACCTCACAACTCATATCATGGAAAGCTTCCAAGGTCACATGATGCCCCCAATCTTCATGAAGTCGGATCATGGAAAGAAACTCCAACCTGAGCCAACGGATGATCTTCGCCTAGACTTCAGATGCACGAGATCTTGATTAAGCTCTTCAGAGTGCACCTGCTGTGCCCTCACCCCAAAACCTAAGCATAGCTAGTGTTCTCACACTTCCGTCCTCACTCTCCTGGACCACACGCCCTCCATTTTGGGATTTCCGATGACACAGTGATGCACTCTGCCTGCCCTCTAGAAGAAAAACGTTGCCCTATGGGTCTACCCAGAAACCTCAAATGAGGATAAACCTGCATGCCACTCAACTGTACACCAATTATATAGTCTAGCCTGTGCACTAATGCCCTGTCTGACACAACCTGAGGCCTGAATTCCCAACCGACACCAAGACAGCTTGCCGTACACTGAGAACATCTGAACCGCCATGGCCTTAGGTTGCCATCATTTTCCAACCTGGTTTTCAGGCGACAGAAACCTAGACCTTATCTCTACTCATTTCCCATGGGTGAACGTGATGCAGAAATCATAACTCCTCCTTCCCTCTCGCCAGAATCTTGTGGTTGGCATCTTATCCAAAGTTCAGTGTAGGACCCCTGTGGGGCCTACAGTGGTAGTAGTATGGCCCCTGAGGGTAGTGTAGGGTCCCCGAGGCCCTGCCCATGCTTAAGAGCTGCGGTGGGTTCAAACACACATTGGGACCCTCAGTTTGAACCCTGTCCTTAAGTAAAGCCTCTCAGTGGCTGGACCATGAGCCCACATATGGGGCCTGCCATGCCCCAAGTCACCCAATCCTAACCAGAGGTAGAGACATCTAGTCACCCCTACTCAGGGCTCTGCTCTGGAATCACTCTTTGGTGGGACATTTGAGGTAAGTAAACACAGAAGGATTCCTCCCACCCACAGAATGTCCCCAATCACTTGGGATCAGAGAGAAAGACTCCTCCATGGCCCATGAGGCCAGCCCGACATTCCACGGCCACTATTGACACAAAATGCAGAGACATAAGCCTCACCCTTAGGTCATAGCCCAAAAAATTCTCCTCATAGTCTGTAGATCGGGCCTGCCATACCTACGTCCCCAAACCTTGTTTTCAGACTTCTATCCTGACATCCCTGTCCCACACAACCTCCAGGCTGAGGCCCCTGGAGCCACACCTCAGGACTGTGCCTGCCCTCTCCAAGGAAATTCTTCCCATTCCATTGGCCACAACCCTACAGATTAGGAGTAACCTCCAAAGTCCCAGAGGCCATTCCAATGATGTAGGCCGCCCAGTACAAAGAGGGGTGATCTGTCACAAGCTGAGCAACGACCTCAACTCACCCGTAGACAGATATCCCAAGAGAAAGGTATTAAACTGGACAGGCCCCTAGAACGTAATTGGTTCCATTTCTTTTGTTTCTAAGCATCTCTCCTCAGAGGCCTGTTTTCCAATACCAGCATATGGGGGATTCCAGAGATACCAATCAGAACAAATCTTGTCTCCACATGGGAAACTTATCCTTTGGAGCTCTGTAAAAACCTCCAGTTGGGAGAAAGCTTCAGGTAACCGGAGCCACCGCCCTATTCCAAGGTCTCCATGGACACAAACCCGCATTATGACCATTCGGCAGGAGAGTACATTTCAACTCAGCCCCGTTGATTACTACCCCAGAGCCAGAATATCAAACCTGCCTTGTCGCTAGGAGACAACTGGAATGCAAAGCAGACTCTCTAGGCATCCAACGTTGGAATCCTGCTCTGGCGCCGTTCCATATGGGGTGTCCTGGGAGCCTTCCAACAGGTCTTGACTGTCCTGCAGAAGGAATCCTTGCAGATTGGAGCATCTCACAACTCCTATCGTGGGAAAACCTACATGGCCTCATGAGATGCTCCCCTTTATAAAGAGGCCATCATGGACAGAAACTCCAACCTGAGCCAACTTCTGATCCATTGCTTTGGTTTCTATGTATCTCTCCTCAGAGGCCTGGTTTCCAATATCAGAATATGGGGGTTTCCTAAGGAAACAATCAGAACAGATCTCATCTCCACATGAGAAACTTGCTCTTTGGAGCTGTGTCAATACCTCAGGTTAGGAGGATCCTTCAGGGCGCTGGCACCATGGCCCAATTCCAAGGTCTCCAAGGACACAAACTTACATTATGATCCATCCTCAGGAGAGTCCATTTCAAATCAGCCCCCTCGGCTGCTCATCCAGAGCCAGCAGATCAAACCTGCCTTGTCACTAGGAGACAGTTGGAATGCGAGGTGGGCTGCCCAGGCATCCATCTTTAGAACTCTGCTCTGGAGAATTTCTTTATGGGACGTCTTGAATCCAACCAACCTGTCTTGACTGTCTCGCAGAATGAATCCTGTGCTTTGAAGCATCACACAATCCCACTGTGAGAAAACCTCCATTTCCTCATGATGCCCCACACCTTCATAAATGGGCCATTATGGACAGAAACTCCATCCTAAGCCAAAGTCTGATCCGCGCCCTGAATTCAGAAGCACGAGATCTCGATTCAGCACTTGAGAGTGTGCCTGCTGTGCCCTCGCCCCGAAACCTAAGCCTAACTTGTGTTCTCAGACTTCCGTCTTCACAATCTTGGCCACACCCCTCCAGTTTGGCAATTCTGGAGACACAATGCAGCACTCTGCCTGCCTGCCCTCCAGAAGTAAAATGTTGCCCTATAGGGCTAACCAGAAACGCCAAATGAGTAACAACCTGCATGCCACTCGACCATACCCCAATTATACAATCTAGCCTGTGCACTAAAGCCCTGTCTGACACAGCCTGAAGGCAGACCTCCAGTCCAACACCCAGACAGCTGGCCGTACACTGAGCATATCAAACCCACAATGGCTTTCGGCCATCATCTCTACCCAACCTCAGTTTTCACCTTCAGAACCTAGACCTTATCTCCACTCACTGCTCAGGAGTGAACGTGATACAAGAATCAGAACTTCTCCTTCGCCATGGCAAGAAACCTGTGGTTGGCATGTGGTCCAACGTTCATTGTAGGAGAAAACAGCATGGACTATGAGGCCCCACCTATCCCTGAGGGCTACAATTTGCACAAACACACATTGGGACCCTCAGCGTGAGCCCTATCCTCATGTAAAGCCTCTTAGTGACTGGAACAACAGCCCACATATGGGGCTTGCCAAACCTCTAGTCCCCCAATCTCAACCAACCAGAGTAGAGATGTCTAGAACCCCTGCTCAGGGCACTGCTCTGGAATCCCTCTTTGGTGGGACACCTGAGGTAAAAAAAAAAAAAAAATACAGAAAGGAAAGGACTCTTCCCATCCACAGAATGATCCCAACGCCTTGGGATCAGGCCAAATCACCACAGAAAGACTTGTCCATGGCCCTTGAGGACACCCCGACATTCCACGGCCACTGTAGGCACAAAATCCAGAGACAAAAGCCTGAGCAAACGCCACATACTCGCCCTTTGTTCATAGCCAGGAAAATTCTAACGGTCTGTAGATCGAGCCTTCATACATACATCCCCAAACCTAAGCTGAGTTTGTGTTTTCAAACTTCTGTCCCCACAGTCCTGGCCCACACACCATCCACGCTGGGGCCCCTGGAGCCACACCTGAGGAATGTGTCTTCCTTCTCCAGGGGAATTCTGCCATTTCCATTGGCCACAACCCTATAGATTAGGAGAAACCTCCAAACTCCCCGAGGCCATCCCAATAGTGTTGGCTGCCCAGGACAAACAGGGATGATCTTTCACAAGTTAGGAAACTACCTCCACTCAGACCCAGAGACAGATATCCCCATAGAATAAGATTGAACTGGACAGGCACTTAGGCCCTAATCAGATCCATTGCTTTTTTCTCCAGGCATCTCTCCTCAGAGGCCTGGTTACCAATACCAGCCTATGGGGGATTACTGAGGCACTTATAGAAAAATCTCGTCTCCACATAGGAAATGTACTCTTTGGAGCTCTATAAAAACCTCTGTTTAGGAGAATCTTTCAGGGCCCCCGATCAAGCGCCCCATTCCAAGGTCTCCATGGATTTAAACCCACATTATGACCTATCCTCGGTAGAGTCCATGTCAACTCATCCCCCTTGGTTTCTCCCCCAGGGCCTGCAGATCAAATCTGCCTTGTTGCTAGGAGACAACTAGAATGGGAGGCGGGCTGCCCAGGCATCCATCCTTAGAACCCTACTCTGGAGTCGTTCCATATGGGAAATCCTAGAGCGATCCAACAGGTCTCAAGTGTCCCACAGAAGGAATCTTTGCAGTCTGGTGCATCTCACAACTCCCATTGTGGGAAAATCTTCATGGCCTCTTGTGACGCTCCACTTTATAAAGGGGCCGTCATGGACAGAAACTCCAACCAGGGCAAACGTCTGATATTCGCCCTGGCATCAGGTGCATGAGATCTTGATTCTGCTCTGCAGAGTGTGCCTTCTGTGCCCTCACCCCAAAAACTAAGCCTAGCTTGTGTTCTCAGACTACCGTCCTCACACCCCTGGCCCAAAATCCCTACAATTTGGCAATACTGGGGCCACAATGCAGCACTCTGCCTGCACTCCAGAAGAAAAACGTTGCCTTATGGAGCTACCTAGAAACCCGAATGAGGATCAACTGAACGCCACTCGACTGCACCCCAAATATACAGTCTACCCTGTCTAATGCCCTGTCTGACACAGCATGAGCCCACACCTCCAGACCTACGCTCAACAGCTAGCCACACACTGAGCTCATTGTACCCATCAGGTCCTTAGGTCTTCATCTCTTCCCAACCTCGGTCTTCGGGTTTCAGAACCTAGACCTAAACTCCAATCACTGTCCAGGGGTGAACTTGATGCAGAAATCACAAATCTTCCTTCGCCATGTCCGGAAACCTTGTGGTTGGCATATTCTCCAACGTTCAGTGTAGGAGAATCCAGTGTGGCCCATGAGGCCCTTCCCATGCTTGAGGGCCTTGTTGGGAACAAATAGGCATTGTGACCCTCAGCATGAGCCCTGTCCTCAAGGAAGACCTCCCAGTGTCTGAATCCAGAGCCCACATATTGGACTTGCAATGCCCCTAGGCCACCACACTTAAACTGAGGAGGGGTTATCCAGTTGTCCCTACCAAGGACTCTGTTCTGGAATCCCCCTTTTATTGGCACACATGAGGTACATAGGGTGCCTGGGTGGCTCAGTGGGTTAAGCCACTGCCTTTGGTTCAGGTCATGATCTCAGAGTCCTGGGATCGAGTCCCACATCGGGCTCTCTGCTCAGCAGGGTGCCTGATTCGTCCTCTCTCTCTGCCTGCCTCTCTGCCTACTTGTGATCTCTCTCTGTCAAATAAATAAATAAAATCTTAAAAAAAAAAAAAAAAAAAAAGAAAGGACTCCTCCCATCCCACAGATTGTACCGAAACTCTTGGGATTGGATCAAGTCCTCAGAGAAGGAAAGCCGTCCCCAAACCATGAGGCCACGCCAGCATTCGACCCACATTGTTGACACAAATCCAGAGACAAAACCTGAGCAAGCACCTCAAACTCACCCTTTTACATATCCCGAAGTGTTATCACGGTCTGTAGATTGGGCGTGCCATACCTATGTCCCCAATCCTAAGCGGAATTTGTGTTTTCAGACTTCTGTCCCCACAGGCCTGGCCCACACACCCTCAAGGTTGGGCCCCTAGAGCGAAACTCAGAACTGTGCCTGCCCTCTCCAGGGGATTTCTGCCCATTCCATTAGCCACAACCCTATAGATTAGGAGAAACTCCAAAGTCCCGAGGCCATTCCCAATATTATAGGCTGCCCAGGACAAACAGGGGCGATCTGACACAAGCCGAGCAACTACCTCCCCTCAGATCCATAGACACGTATCCCCAGGAAAGAGATTGAACCGGACAGGCACCTAGGCCCTAATCATATCCATTGCTTTTGTTTCCAGGCATCTCTCCTCAGAGGCCTGGTTTCCAATACCAGCATATGGGAGATTCCTTAGGCACTCATCAAAACAATTCTCTTCTCTACATAGGAAACGTACTCTTTAGAGCTCCATCAAAACCTCCGGTTATGAACATGCCTCAAGGCCCCGGATCAAGCACCCCATTCCAAGGTCTCCATGGACACAAATGCACATTATGACCCATCCTCAACTCACCCATTTCAACACACCCGCCTCGGTTACTCCCCTAGATCCAGCAGATCGAACTTGCCTTAGCGCTATGAGACACCTGGAGTGGGAGGCAGGCTGCCCAGGCATCCATCCTTAGAACCCTGCTCTGGATAACTTCCTTATGGGATGTCCTGGTGCCATCCAGCAGGTCTCGACTGTCCCACGGAAGGAATCATTGCGGTTTGGAGCATCTCACAATTCCCATCGAGGGAAAACCTCCATAGCCTAGTGACACCCTCCCCTTCATGAAGGGGCCGTCATGGACAGAAACTCCAACCTGAGCCAACGTCTGATCCTAGCTCTGTCTTCAGGTTCACGGGATCTCGAATCATCTCTGCAGAGGGTTCCTGCCGTCCCCTCACCCCGAAATCTAAGTCTGGCTTGTGTTCTCAGAATTTTTTCCTCACACTCCTGGCCCACAAGCCTTCCAGTTTGGTAATTCTGGAGCCACTATGTGGCACTGTGTCTTCCTTCCAGAAGAAAAATGTTGCCCTATGGGGCTACCCAGTAACCACAAATGAGTACCAACCTGCACGAAACTCGACTGCACCCCAATGATACAGTCTAGCCTGGGCACTAATTCCCTGTCTGCCACAGCCTGAGCCTGCACCTCCCAACCCACACTCAACAGCTGGCCGAACACTGAGCACATCAGTCACACCATGGCCTTAGGTCTTCATCTCTTCCCAACCTCAGTTTTCAGGCTTCAGAACCTAGACCTTAAATCCAATCACAGTCCAGGAGTGAAAGTGTTGCAGAAATTAGAACTCCTTCTTCCCCATGGCCAGAAACCTTGTGGTTGCCATATTGTGCAACGTTCAGTATAGGAGAAACCAGCATGGTACATTAGGCCACGCCCTGACTTGAGGGGCTCCTTGGGCACAAAAACACATTGTGAAACTCAATGTGAGCCCTATGCTCAAGGAAGGCCTCTCAATGTCTGGACCAAGAGCCCACATATGGGGCTTGCCATGTTCTTAGGTCCCAATGTTAACCAGAGTTCTGGTTGTCCAGTCGCCCCTCCCCAGGACTCTGCTGTGGAATCCCTCTTTTGGTGGTCCACCTGAGGTTAAAAAAAAAAAAAAAAACCAGAAAGGCCTCCTCCCTTCCCACAGAATGACCCCAAACTCTTGGGATTGGGTCAAATCCCAGGAAAGGGAGCCTCATCGATGGCCCATGAGGACACCCGGACATTCCATGGCAATCGGTGACACATATCCAGAAAAAAATAAGCATGAGCAAGCACCTCACTTTCACCCTTTGTTCATATCCCGAAGAGTTCTCCTCACGGTCTATATATCGGGCCGGCCATACCTACAGACCCAAACCTAAGTGGAGTTTGTGTTCTCAGACTTTTTCCAAATAGCCCTGGACCACACACGCTCCACACTTGGGTCCCTGGAGCAACACCTCAGGACTGTGCTTCCCTTTCAAGAAAATTCTTCCCACTCTATTGGCCAAAACCTTGCAAATTAGGAAAAACCTCCAAAGTTACCGAAGCCATCCCAATAGTGTAGGCCGCCCAGGACAAACAGGTGTGATCTCAAACCAGCTGAGCAACTACCTCCACTCAGACAAAAGATGTCCCCAGAGAAGAATATTGAACCGGACAGGCCCCTAGGCCCTAATTAGACCCATTGCTTTGGTTTCCAGGCATCTCTCCTCAGAGGCATCATTTCCAATACCAGCAAATGGTGGTTTCCTGAGGCACCAATAAGAACAAATCTCGTCTCCCCATGGAAAACTTGCTCATTGGAGCTTTGTTATAACCTCTGGTTAGGAGAATCCTTCAGGGCCCTGGTGCCACTGCCCCATACCAAGGTCTCAATGGACTCAAACCAACATTAAGACCATCCTCATGAAAGTCCATTTCAACTCATTTAAGACCATCCTCAGGAAAGTCCATTCCAACTCAGCCCCCTCTGATGCTACCCCAAGCCAGCAGATCAAACGTTTCTTGTTGCTAGGAGACAATTGGCATTGAGGCTGTCTGCCCAGGCATCCATACTTAGAACCCTGTTCTGGAAAAATACCTTATGAGACGTCCTGGAGCCATCCCACAAATCTTAATTGTCCCACAGAAGGAATCCTTGCGGTTTGGAGCATCTCACAACTCTAATAGTGGGAAAACCCCCATGGCCTCATAATGCCCCCCCCCCTTCATGAAGGGGCCAACATGGACAGAAACTCCAACCTGAGCCAAAGTCTGATCCTCGACCTGACTTCAGACTCATGAGATCTCAATTCAGCTCTGCAGAGTGTGCCTGCCATGTCCATTCCCCGAAACCTAAGCCTAGCTTGTGTTCTCAGACTTCCGTCCTCACTCTCCTGGCCCGCAAGCCCTCCAGTTTGGAAATTCCGAAGCCACAATGCAGCACTCTGCCTGCCCTCCAGAAGAAAAACTTTGCCCTATGCTGCTAATAAGAAACCCCAAATGATTATCTAATGCATGCCACTCGACTGTAAAGCAATTATACAGCTTACCCTGAATACGAATGCCCTGTCTGGCACAGCCTGAGACAAGACATCCCAAACGACAACTAGACAGCTGGCTCCAACCTGGACACAAGGGACCCGCTATGGCTGTAGTTCACATCACTTCCCAACCTCGGTTTTCAGGCTTCAGAACCGAGACCATATCTCCAATCACTGCCCAGGGGTGAACGTGATGCAGAAATTAGAATTCCTCCTTCCCCATGGCCAGAAACCTTGTGGTTGGCATGTTGTCCAACATTCAATGTGGGAAATCCTGCATTGTCGGAAAGACCACGCCAGTGCTTGAGGGCCGCCTAGGGCACAGAAATGCATTGTGACCTGTAGCGTGAGTCCCGTATTAAAGTAACACCTCTCAGTGGCTGGACCACGATCCTGCATATGGGGCTTGTCATATCCATAGGCACCCAGGATTAACCAGAGAGCGAGTATTCCAGTTGTCAGTACCCACTGCTATGCTCCAGAATCCCTCTACTGGGGGGACACATGAGGCAGAAAACAGGACTCTTCCCTTCCCACAGAATGACCCCAAACTCTTGGGGGCTGGACAAACTACCAGAGAGGGAGACTTCTACGACCCATGAGGCAACTCCTACATTAAACGGCCATTGTGGACAAAATATCCAGAGACAAAAGACTGAGCGACTGCCTCCCTCTCACCCTTCTTTCATATCCAGAGGAGCTCCCCTCACGGACTGTAGATCAAGCCTACCATAACCTCGGCCCCAAACGTGAGCTGAGTTTGGGTTTTTGGATGTCTGTCTGCACAGCCGAGGCCCACACCGCCTCCAGGCTGGGGTCTCTGGAGCCACACCACAGAACTGTGCCTGCTCTCTCCTATGAAACTGCCCGTTCCATTGGCCACAACTCTACAAAATAGTAGAAACCTCAAGGTCCCCAAGGACATCCCACTACCGCAAGCCGCACTGGACAAACAGGGGCATTATGACACCAGCTGAGCAACTACTACCTCCATGCAGACACACAGACTGATATCCGCAGAGACAGAAGATTGAACCAGACAGGCCCCTAGGCCCTATTATGAACTCTTGCTTTGGTGTCGAGGTATCACTCCTCAGAGGCCTGGGTTCGAAGACCATCATATGGGGTTATCCGGAGGCACCAGACAGAACACCTCTCATCTCCACATGGAAAGCTTCCTTGTTGGAGTTGTGTCAAACCATTCGGTTTGGAGAATCCTGCAGAGTCCCTTAGCTACTGCCACATTCCAAGGTCTCCATGGCCACCAACCCACATTAAGACTCATCCTCTGGAAAGTCCATTTAAACACAGCCTTCTGGGTAGCTCACACAAGAGCCCGCAGATTGAGCGTGCCTTGTCTCGACCAGGCAATGCGAAGGTGAGTTGGTGTTTCTCGGCATCCATGCTTAGGCCCCTGCTCTCGAGTCTTTCTGTATGGAGCATCCTGGAACCATCCAATAGTACTCGACTGTCCTGAAGAAGGAAACTTTGAAGTTTGGAGCAGCTCAAAAATCCCAGCATAGGGAAACCTCCCTGGCCTCATGACGCCCCCACCCCCTTCAGGAAGGGGCCGTCATGGACACAAACTCCAGCTTGAGGCAACATCTGATACTCACCCTGACCTCAGATGCAGGAGATGTCGATTCAGCCTCTGCACAGTGGGCCCAAACCTCGTGCTACCTTGTGTTTTCAGACTTCCTTCCTCACACTCCTGGCAAACATGTCCTCAAGACTTGGAATTCTGGAACCAAAATGCAGCCCTATGCTGGCCCTCCAGAAGAAAAACGTTGCTCTATGGGGATCTCCATAAACCCCAAATGAGGATCAACCTGCTCGGTTCTCGACCTCACCCCAATTGGATTGTTCGGGTTGTCCATTCATCCCTCCCCAGAGCTCTGCTTTGGAATCCCTCTTTTGGTGGGACACCTGAGGTAACAAAACTAAAAGGACTCCTCCCATCCTTCAGATTGACCCCAAACAATTGAGATTGGACCAAATTCACAGAGAGGAAGTCTTGTCCATGGCCCAAGAGACCTCCCCGAGATTCCACAGCCATCGTTGACAACAAATCCAGAGACAAAAGTCTGGGCAAGCGCCTCACACTCGCTCTTTTCTCGTATCCCGAAGAGTTCTCCTCACGGTCTGTAGATCGGGCCTGCCATACCTACTTCCCAAACCTAAGCCGAGTTTGTGTTTTCAGACTTCTGTCCCCACATTCCTGGCCCAAAGACCCTTCAGGCTGGGGCCCCTGGAGCCACACATCAGGACTGTGCCTGTCCATACCACGGGAATTCTGCCCATTCCATTGTCCACAATCGTACAAATTAGAAAAAACCTCCAGAGTCCCCAAGGACATCCCAATAATGTAGGCCGCCCAGGACAAACAAGGGTCATCTGAAACCAGCTGAGCCTCTAACTCTACTCAGCGTAGATGGATGTCCCCAGAGAAGAAGATTGAATCAGACAGGCCCCTAGGCCTGAATCAAATTCATTGCTTTCGGTTATAGGTATCTCTCCTCAGAGGCCTGGTTTCCAATATTAGCCTATGGGGATTTCATGAGGCAGCAATCAGAACAAATCTCTTCTCCACATGGGAAAATTATCCTTTGACGATGTCTCAAAACCTCCAGTTAGGAGAATCCTTCAGGGCCTGTGGGCCACTGCCCCATTACAAGGTCTCCATAGACACAAAAACACATTAGGACCCATCCACAAGAGAGTCCATTTGAACTCAGCGTATTCGGTTGCTCCGCGAGATCGAGCAGATCTAACTTGTCTTGTTGCTAGGAGACAATTGGAATGTGAGGTGGCCTACCAGCCATCCACCCTTAAAACCCTGCTCGGAATCATTGGCCTGGAGCCAACCAACAGGTCAATTGTCCTGCAGAAGAATCATTGCAGTTGGGAGCTTGTCACAAATCCCATCGTGAGAGAACCCCCATGGCCACATGATCCCCCCCCCTTCATAAAGGGGCCATCAGGGACATAAGGTCCAACCTGAGCGATCGTCTGATCCTCACCCTGACTTCAGATGCACGAGATCTCGGTTCAGGTCTTTAGATTGTGCCTGCCATGTCATCACCCAGAAACCTAAGCCTAGCTTGTGTCCTCAGACTTCTGTACACAGACTACTGGCTCACAAGGCCTCCAGTTTGGCAATCCAGAACTACAATGCAGCACTCTACCTGCCCTGCAGAAGAAATACACTGCCCTCTGGGGCTACCTAGAAACCCCAAATGAAGATCAACCTGCACGCACTTGGCTATACACAAAATATATAGGATGACCTGGGAAATAATGCCCTTTCTGACACAGTCTGAGCCTGGACCACCTGGGCCCACCCAGACAGCTGGCTACATACTGAGAACTTCAGACCCCCCATGGCCTTAGGTCGTTATCCCTTCCCAACCTCAGTTTTCAGGCTTCAGAACCTAGACCTTCTCTCCAATCACTGCCCTGGTTTCAAAAGAATGCAGAAATCAGAACTCCTTCCCGATGGCAGGAAAACTTGAGGTTCGCTTGTTGTCCAACGTTCAGTGTAGTGGAAACCAGTGTGTCCCTTGAGGCCCCGCCATTGCTCACGGTCCAGATAGGTAGCAAACACACATTGTGACCCTCAGCCTTAGCCCAGTCCTCAGGTAAGGCCTCTCAGTGGCTGGATGAACAGACAGCATATTGGGCTTGCCAAGCCCCTAGGCCCCAATTTTTAACCATAATTCGTGTTGTTCCTTCACTCTTCCCCAGGGCTCTGCTTTGGAATTCCTCTTTTGGTGGGACATCTGATGTAACAACCCTGAAAGGAGTCGTCCATCCAAAAGATTCACGAAAAACAATTGGGATCGGGCCAAATCCACAGAGAGCAAGATTCGTCCATGGCCCATGAGGCCTCCTCGACATTCCACGGCCATCGCTGATACAAAATCCAGAGACAAAAGCCTAAGCAAGTGCCTCAGACTCGCACTATCTTCATATCCTGCAGATGTCTTCTCATGGTTTGTAGATTGGGCCTGCCATACCTACGTCCCCAAACATAAGCTGAGTTTGTGTTTTCAGACTTCTGTCCTCAAAGTCCTGGGCCACATACCCTCCAGGGTGGGGACCCTGGATCCACACATTAGGACTGTGCCTACCCAATCCATGGGAATTCTGCCCATTCCATTGTCCAAAATCGTACAAGTTAGGAGAACCCTCCAAAGTCCCTGAGGCCATCCCAATAGTATAGGTCGCCCGGGACAAAAAAGGGCAGTCTGACACCAGCTGAGCATCTAACTCCACTCATACCCTAGATGGATGTCCCCAGAGAAGAAGATTGAACCAGACAGGACCCTAGGCCAAAATCGGATCCATTGCTTTGGTTTACAGGCATGTCTCCTCAAAACCCTGGATTCCAATACCAGCATTGGGGTTTTCCTGAGGCACCCATCAGAACAAACCTCGTCTCCAAAAGGATACTTGTGCATGGGAGCTATGTCAAAAGCTTAGGAGAATACTTCAGGGTCCCGGTGCCACCGCCCCATTCCAAGGCCCTCATGGACACAAACACACATTAGACCCATCCTCAAAAAGTCCATTTCAACTCAGCCACCCCGGTTGCTCCCGCAGAGCCATCAGATCTAAATTGTCTTGTCGCTAGGAGACAATTGGAATGTGAGGCGGGCTTCCCAGGCATTCATCCTCGAACTTTGGTCTGGACTCATCCATATGGGATGTCCTGGAGCTGTCCAACAGGTCTCAATTGTCCCGCAGAAGGAATCCTTGGAGGGGGCATCCCACCACTCCCAACGGGGGAATACCTCCACGGCCTCGAGATTCGGCTCCCTTTATGAAGGGGCCGTCATGAACAGAAAATACAAGCTGAGCCAACGTCTGAGCCTCGCTGTGACTTCAGATGCATGAGATATTGCTTCAGATCTTCAGGAGGTACATGCCGTGCCCTCGCCCTGAATCCCATGTCTAGCTTGTGTTCTCAGACTTCTGTCCTCACACTCCTGGCCCCAAAGCCCACAAGTTTGCCAATTCCGGACCATCATTGCAGCACTCTGCATGCCCTCGAGAAACAAAATATTGCCCAATGAGCAGCACGGGCACATTAAATGAGAATAAACCTACACGGCACTCGAATGTACCCAAATTATATAGTCTAACCTGGGCAGTAATGCACTGTCTGACACACCCTGAGCCGGGACCTCCTGAGCAACACCCATACAGCTGACCGCACCCTGAGCCCATAAGACCACCATGGCCTTAGGTCATCATCTCTTCCCTACCTCAGTTTTCAGGCTTCAGAACCTAGACCTTATCTCCAATCACTGCCCAGGGGTGAGTGTGATGCAGAAATCAGAACTCTTCCTTACCCATGGCAAGAAACCTTGTGGTTGGCATGTTGTCCAACGTTCAATGTAGGGGAAACCAGCATTCACCCTGAGGCCCCGCCCATTCTTGAGAGCGACGAGGGCATAAACACGCATTGTGACCCTCAGCGTGAGTCCTGTCCTCTAGTACGTCCTCTCAGTGGCTAGAACATTAGATGCCATAATGGCTGGACATGTCCCTAGGCCCCAAATTTAAACCAGATTTCTGGTTGTCCAATCGCCCCTCCTCAGGGCTCTACTCTGGAATCCCTCATTTGGTGGGGTTTGAAAAACAAAACAAAACAACAACAACAACAAAAAGAAAACGGACTTCTTCCATCCCACAGAATGACCCCAAACTCTTTGGACGGGGCCAAACCCCCAGAAAGTAAGACTCGTCCATTTCCCATGAAGTCACCCGGATATTTCATGAACATGAATGGCACGATATCCAGAGATAAAAACATGAGCAAGAGCCTCACACTCGCCCATTTTTCATATCCCGAAGAGTTCTCCTCATGGTCAGTAGATCAGTCCTGCCATACCTATGACCCGAAACATAATCCGAGTTTGTGTTTTTAGACAACTGTCCAAACAGCCCAGGCATACACACCCTACAGTCTCAGGCCCCTGGAGCCAACCTGAGGACTGTACATGCCCTCTCCAAGGGAATTCTCTGTGCCCATTCCAATGGCCACAACTCTACTAATAGAATAAACCTCCAAAGTCCCTGAGGCCATCCCAATAATGGTGGCATGCTAGGACAAACAGGAGCAATCTGAGGACATCTGAGAAGCTACCTGCACTCAGACTTGTAGACTGATATCCCTAGAGGTAAAAAGGAATGAACAGGCCCCTAGGCCCTAATCGGATCCATTGCTTGGGTTTCCAGGCATCTTCCTCAGAGGCCTGGATTTCAGTACCAGCATATGGCTTTTTCTTGACTCACCCATCAGAGCAAAACTCATATACACATAGGAAACTTGCACGTGGGAGGTGTGTCAAAGCCTCTTTTTAGGAGAACACTTCAGGGCCCCAGTGCCACCGCTTCATTCCAAGGTCTCCATAGACACAAAATCATATTAGGACACATCCAGGGGAGAGTCCAATTCAACTCAGCATATTCAGTTGCTCCGCGAAATCCAGCAGATCTAACTTGTCTTGTTGCTAGGAGACAATTGGAATGCGAGGTGGGCTAACCCTCCATCCATCCTTAGAACCCTGCTCAGAATCATTGGCCTGGAGCCAACCAACAGGTCTCAATTGTCCTGCCGAAGAATCTTTGCATTAGAGAGCTTCTCACGACTCCCATCGTGAGAAACCCCCATGGCCTCGTGATACCCCCCCCCCTTCATGAAGGGGCCTTCAGGGACATAAGGTACAACCTGAGAAATAGTCTGATCCTCACCCTGACTTCAGATGCACGAGATCTCAATTCAGGTCTATATATTGTGCCTGCCATGTCCTCACCCAGAAACCTAAGCCTAGCTGGTGTCCTCAGACTTCCATCCTCACACTAATAGCCCACAAGCCCTCCAGTTTGGTATCCAGAATTACAATGCAACACTCTGCTTTCCCTCCAGAAGAAAAACATTGCCCTCTGGGGCTACCCAGAAACCCCAAATGAAGATCAACCTGCACGCCAATTGGCTGTACCCAAAATATATAGGCTGACCTGGGCAATAATGCCCTTTCCGACAGAGGCTGAGCCTGGACCTCCTGGCCCCACTCAGTCAGCTTGCCGCTCACTGAACACATAGCAACAGCCATTGCCTTAGGTCGTTATCTCTTCCCAACCTCGGTTTTCAGTATTCAGATCCTAGACCATATCTTCAATCACTGCCCAGGTTTGAAAATGATGCAGAAATCATAACTCCTGCCCAAAGTCAAGAATCTTGTGGTTGGCTTGTTGTCCAACGTTCAGTGTAGTGGAAACCTGTTTGTCCGATGAGGCCCCACCATTGATCGCGGGCCACATAGGTGGCAAACTCACATTGTGACCCACAGCCTTAGCCCAGTCCTCAGGTAAGGCCTCTCAGTGGCTGGATGAAGAGACAGCATATTGGGCTTGCCATGCCCATAGGCCCCAATTTTTAACCATAGTTCGGGTTGTCCCTTCATTCTTCCCCAGGGCTCTGCTTTGGAATTCCTATTTTGGTGGGACACCTGAGGTAACAACCCTGAAAGGAGTCCTCCATCCAACAGATTGACGAAAAACAATTGGGATCGGGCCAAATCCACAGAGAGCAAGATTCGTCCATGGCCCATGAGGCCTCCTCGACATTCCACGGCCATCGCTGAAACAAATCCAGAGACAAAAGTCTGAGCAAGCGCCTCAGACTCGTACTTTCTTCATATCCTGAAGATGTCTTCTCATGGTTTGTAGATCGGGCCTGCCATACCTAATAAGCTGAGTTTGTGTTTTCAGACTTCTGTCCTCAAAGTCCTGGGCCACACACCATCAAGGCTGGGGACCCTGGAGCCACACATTAGGACTGTGCCTACCCAATCCATGGGAATTCTGCCCATTCCATTGTCCAAAATCGTACAAGTTAGGAGAAACCTCCAAATCCCTGAGGCCATCCCAATAGTATAGGTCGCCCTGGACAAAAAGGTCAGTCTGACATCATCTGAGCATCTACCTAGACTCATACCCTAGATGGATGTCCCCAGAGAAGAAGATTGAAAAAGACAGGACCCTAGGCCAAAATCGGATCCATTGCTTTGGTTTACAGGTATGTCTCCTCAAAACCCTGGTTTCCAATACCAGCATTGATGTTTTCCTGAGGCACCCATCAGAACCAAACTCGTCTCCACAAGGAAACTTGTGCATGAGAGCTATTACAAAAGCTGAGTAGAATACTACAGGGTCCCGGTGCCACCGCCTCATTCCAAGGCCCTCATGGACACAAACACACATTAGACCCATCCTCAGGAAAGTCCATTTCAACTCAGCCACCCCGGTTGCTCCCGCAGAACCATCAGATCTAAACTGTCTTGTCGCTAGGAGACAATTGGAATGCGAGGCGGGCTTCCCAGGCATCCATCCTCGAACGTTGGTCTGGACTCATCCATATGGGATGTCCTGGAGCTGTCCAACAGGTCTCAATTGTCCCGCAGAAGGAATCCTAGGAGGGGGCCTTCCACCACTCCAAACGTGGGAAAACATCCACGGCCTAGAGATTCGGCTCCCTTCATGAAGGGGCCGTCATGAACAGAAAATCCAAGCTGAGCCAACGTCTGATCCTCGCTCTGCCTTCAGGTGCATGAGATATTGCTTCAGATCTTCAGGAGGTACATGCCGTGCCCTCGCCCTGAATCCCAAGTCTAGCTTGTGTTCTCAGACTTCCGTCCTCACATTCCTGGCACCGAAGCCCACAAGTTTGCCAATTCCGGACCATCATTGCAGCACTCTGCCTGCCCTCGAGAAACAAAATATTGCCAAATGAGCTGCCCGGGCATATTAAATGAGAATAAAACTACACGGCACTCGAATGTACCCAAATTATATAGTCTAACCTGGGCAGTAATGCACTGTCTGACACACCCTGAGCCAGGACCTCCTGAGCAACACCCAGACAGCTGACCGCACCCTGAGCCCATAAGACCCGCCTTGGCCTTAGGTCATCATCTATTCCCTACCTCAGTTTTCAGGCTTCAGAGCCTAGACCTTATCTCCAATCACTGCCCAGGGGTGAGTGTGATGCAGAAATCAGAACTCCTGCTTACCCAAGGCAAGAATGCTTGTGGTTGGCATGTTGTCCAACGTTCAGTGTAGGGGAAACCAGCATTCACCCTGAGGTCACGCCCATTATTGAGTGCGACGAGGGCATAAACACGCATTGTGACCCTCAGCGTGAGTCAGGTCCTCTAGTACGTCCTCTCAGTGGCTAGAACATTAGATGCCATAATGGCTTGACATGTCCCTGGGCCCCAAAATTAAACCAGATTTCTGGTTGTCCAATAACCCTCCCCAGGGCTCTACTCTGGAATCCCTCATTTGGTGGGGTTTGAAAAACATAAAAAACAAATCAACAACAACAAGAAAAACGGACTTCTTCCATCCCACAGAGTGACCCCAACTCCTTAGACGGGGCCAAACCCCCAGAGAGTAAGACTCGTCCATTTCCCATGAAGTCACCCGGAAATTTCAGTACCATGAGTGACACAATATTTAGAGACAAAACGTGAGCAAGAGCCTCACAATCTCCCATTCTTCATATCCCAAAGTGTTCTCCTCATGGTCTGTATATCAGACCTGCCATACCTATGACCTGAAACATAAGCCGAGTTTGTGTTTTCAGACAACTGTCCCAACAGCTATGGCCTACACACCCTACAGGCTCAGGCCCCTGAGGCCAAACCTGAAGACTGTGCTTGCCCTCTGCAGGGGAATTGTATGTGCCCATTCCAATGGCCACAACCCTACTAACAGGATAAACCTCCAAATTCCTGAGGCCATCCCAATAGTTGTGCCTTCCCAGGACAAACAGGGACAATCTGAGCCCATCTGAGCACCTACCTGCACTCAGACCCATAGACTGATATCCCCAGAGGTAATAAGGAACGAACAGGCCCCTAGGCACCTATCAGATCCATTGCTTTTGTTTCCAGGCATCTCTCCTCAGAGGCCTGGATTTCAATAACAGCATATGGCTGTTTCTTGACTCACTCATCAGAACAAATCTCATCTACACATGGGAAACTTGCACGATGGAGCTGTGTGAAAGCCTCTCTTTAGGAGAACCCTTCAGGGCCCCAGTGCCACCGCTTCATTCCAAGGTCTCCATAGACACAAAATCATATTAGGTCACATCCACGGGAGAGTCCATTTCAACTCAGCCTCCTCGGTTGCTCCCCCAGATTCAGCATATCTAACCTGTCTTGTTGCTTGGAGACAATTGGAATGCGAGGTGGGCTACCCATTCATCAATCCTTAGAACCCTGCTCGGAATCGTTGTCCTGGAGCCAATCAACAGGTCTCAATTGTCTTGCAGAAGAATCTTTGCAATTGGGACCTTCTCACAACACCCATCGTCGGAAAACCCCCATGGACTCGTGATCCCCCCCCCCTTCAAGAAGGGGCCATCAGGGACAGAATGTCCAATCTGAGCGATCGTCTATTCCTCGCCCTGATTTCAGATGCACGAGATCTAGATTCAGGACTGTAGATTGTGCCTGCCATATCCTCACCCAGAAAACTAGGCCTAGCTTTGTTTCTCAGACTTCCATCCACAGAATACTGGCCCACAAGGCCTCCAATTTCGCAATTTAGAATTACAATGCAGCACTCTGCCTGCCATAGAGAAGAGAAACATTGCCCTCTGGGGCTACCCAGGAACCCCAAATGAGGATCAACCTGCACGCCATTCGGCTGTACCCCAAATATATAGGCTGACCTGGGCACTAATGCCCTTTCTGACCCAGCCTGAGCCTGGAACTCCTGGCCCCACCCAGACAGCTGGCCGCACAATGAGCACTTCGGACCCGCCATGGCCTTAGTTCTTCATCTCTTCTCAATCTCGGTTTTCAGGCTTCAAAACCAAGACCTTATTCTCAATCACGGCCGGGTTTGAAAATGATGCAGAAATCAGAACTCTTTCCCCAAGGCAAGAAACCTTGTGGTTGGTATGTTGTCCAAGGTTCACTGTAGTTGATACCAGTGTGGCCCATGAGGCCCCGACCATGCTTGCGGCCCGCATTGGTCACAAACACACATTGTGACCCTCAGCCTGAGCCCAGTCCTCAGGTAAGGCCTCTCAGTGGCTGGATGGAGAGACAACATATTGGGCTTGCCATGCCCATAGGCCCCAATGTTTTACCATAGTTCGGGTTATCCCTTCACTCTTCCCCAGGGCTCTGCTTTGGAATTCCTTTTTTGGTGGGACATCGGTGGTAACAAACCTGAAATGAATCCTCCATCCCACAGATTGACGAAAAACAATTGGGATTGGGCCAAATCCACAGAGACCAAGATTCGTCCATGGCCCATGAGGCCTCCCCAACATTCCACGGCCATCACTGATACAAAATCCAGAGACAAAAGCCTGAGCACGCGCCTCAGACTTGTTCATTCTTCATATCCTCAAGAGTTCTTCAGATATGAACCTACACAGCACTCGAATGCACCCTAAATATATAGTCCAACCTGGGCACTAATGCACTGTCTGACAACCTGAGCCCGGACCTCGTGACCAACACCCAGACAGCATACTGCTCACTGAGCACATCAGAACCGCCATGGCCTTAGGTTGTCATCTCTTCCGTACCTCATTTTTCAGGCTTCAGAACCTAGACCTTATCTCCAATCACTGCCCCTGGGTGACTGTGATGCAGAAATCAGAACTCTTTCTTACCCATGGCAAGAAACCTTGTGGTTGGCATGTTGTCCAACGTTCAGTGTAGGAGAAACCAGCATTCACCCTGAGGCCCCGCCCATTCTTGAGTGCGATGAGGGCATATACACGCATTGTGACCCTCAGCGTGAGTCCTGTCCTCTAGTACGTCCTCTCAGTGGCTGGACCATTAGATGTCATAATGGGCTTGACATGTCCCTAGGCCCGAATTTTTAACCAGATTTCTGGTTGTCCAGTCGCTCCTCCCCAGGGTTCTACTCTGGAATCCCTCATCGGTGGGACACATGAGTTTGAAAAACAAAACAAAACAAATCAACAACAACAGAACAAGGGACTTCTTCCATCCCACAGAATGACCCCAAACTCTTTGGACGGGGCCAAACCCCCAGAGAGTAAGACTCTTCCATTTCCCATGAAGTCACCCGGGAAATTTCACGACCATGAGTGACACGATATCCAGAGAAAAAACTTGAGCAAGAGCCTCACACTCGCCCTTTTTTCATATCCCGAAGAGTTCTCCTCATGGTATGTAGATCAGTACTGCCATACCTATGACCCGAAACATAAGCCGAGTTTGTGTTTTTAGACAACTGTGCAAATATCCCTGGCCTACACACCCTACAGGCTCAGGCCTCTGGAGCCAAACCTGACGACTGTGCTTGCCCTCTCCAAGGGAATTGTATGTGCCCACTCCAATGGCCACAACCCTACTAATAGGATAAACCTCCAAAGTATCTGAGGCCATCCCAATATTTGTGGCTTCCCAGGAAAACAGGGGCAATCTGCGCACATCTGAGCACCTACCGGCACTCAGGGCACTCAGACTCGTAGACTGATGTCCCCAGAGGTAAAAAGGAACGAACAGGCCCCAAAGCATCTATTGGATCCATTGCTTTGTTTCCAGGCATTTCTCCTCAGAGGCCTGGATATCAATAACAGCATATGGCTGTTTCTTGACTCACCCATCAGAACAAATCTCATCTACACATGGGAAACTTGCACGATGGAGCTGTGTGAAAGCCTCTCTTTAGGAGAACCCTTCAGGGCCCCAGTGCCACTGCTGCATTCCAAGGTCTCCATAGACACAAAATCATATTAGGACACATCCACAGGAGAGGCCATTTCAACTCATTCTCCTCGGTTGCTCCCCCAGATCCAGCAGATCTAACCTGTCTTGTTGCTTGGAGACAATTGGAATGCGTGGTGGGCTACCCAGACATCCATCCTTAGAACCCTGCTCGGAATCGTTGTCCTGGAGCCACCCAACAGGTCTCAATTGTCCTGCAGAAGAATCTTTGCAGTTGGGAGCTTCTCACAACTCCCATCGTGGGAAAACGCCCATGGCCTCGTGATCCACACCCCCTTCAAGAAGGGGCCATCAGGGTCAGAATGTCCAACCTGAGCTATCGTCTGATCCTCGCCCTGACTTCAGATGCACGAGATCTCGATTCAGGTCTGTAGATTGTGCCTGCCATATCCTCACCCAGAATCCTAGACTAGCATGGGTTCTCAGACTTCCATCCTCAGACTACTGGCCCATATGCCATCCATTTGGCAATCCAGAACTACAATGCAGCACTCTGCCTGCCCTCCAGAAGAAAATCATTGCCCTCTGGGGCTACCGAGAAACGCCGAATGAGGATCAACGTGGCACGCCATTCGGCTCTACCCCAAATATATAGGCTGACCTGGGCACTAATGCCCTTTCTGACACAGCATGATCCTGGACCTCCTGGCATCACCCAGAGAGCAGGAAGCACACTTCGCACATCGGACCCGCCATGGCCTGAGTTCGTCATCTCTTCTCAACCTCGGTTTTCAGGCTTCAGAACCTAGACCTTAACTCCAATCACGGCCCGGAGTGGAAATCAGAACTCTTCCCTATGGCAAGAAACCTTGTGGTAGGCATGTTGTCCAAGGTTCAGTTTACTTGAAACCAGTGTGGCCCATGAGGCCGGGCCCATGCTTGTGGACCAAATTGGTCACAAACACACATTGTGACCCTTAGCCTGAGCCCAGTCCTCAGGTAAGGCCTCTCAGTGGCTGGATGGAGAGACAGCATATTGGGCTTGCCATGCCCCTAGGCCCCAAATTTAAACCATAGTTCGGGTTGTCCCTTACTCTTCCCCAGGGCTCTGCTTTGGAATTCCTCTTTTGGTGGGACACCTGAGGTAACAAACCTGAAAGGAGTCCTCCCATCCCACCGATTGACGAAAAACAATTGGGATCGAGCCAAATCCACAGAGAGCAAGAATCGTCCATGGTCCATGAGTCCTACCCAACATTCCACGTCCATCGCTGATACAAAATCCAGAGACAAAAGCCTGAGTACGTGCTTCAGACTCGCTCATTCTTAATATCCTGAAGAGTTCTTCAGATAAGAACCTACACGGCACTCGAAGGCACCCAAAATATATAGTCTAACATGTGCACTAATGCACTGTCTGACAACCTGAGCCCGGACCTCGTGACCAACACCCAGACAGCTGACCGGACACTGAGCACATCAGTCCCGCCATGGCCTTAGGTCATCATCTCTTCCCTACCTCAGTTTTCAGGCTTCTGAACCTAGACCTTATCTCCAATCACTGCCAGGGGTGACTGTGATGCAGAAATCAGAACTCTTCCTTACCCAGGGCAAGAAACCTTGTGGTTGGCATGTTGTCCAACGTTCAGTGTAGGAGAAACCACATTCACCCTGAGGCCCCGCCCATTCTTGAGTGCGACGAGGGCATAAACACGCATTGTGACCCTCAGCGTGAGTCCTGTCCTCTAGTACGTCCTCTCAGTGGCTGAACCATTAGATGTCATAATGGGCTTGACATGTCCCTAGGCCCCAATTTTTAACCAGATTTCTGGTTGTCCAGTCGCCCGTCCCCAGGGCTCAACTCTGGAATCCCTCATTCGGTGGGACACCTGAGGTTGAAAAACAACACAAAACAAATCAACAACAACAGAACAATGGACTTCTTCCATCCCACAGAATGACCCCAAACTCTCTGGACGGGGCCAAACCCCCAGAGAGAAAGACTCGTCCATTTGCCATGAAGACACCCGGAAATTTGACGACCATGAATGACACGATATCCAGGGACAAAAACTTGAGCAAGAGACTCACACTCGCCCTTTTTTCATATCCCGAAGAGATCTCCTCATGGTCTGTAGATCAGTCCTGCCATACATATGACCCGAAAAATAAGCCGAGTTTGGGTTTTCAGACAACTGTCCAAAAAGCCCTGGCCTACACACCCTACAGGCTCAGGCCCCTGGAGCCAAACCTGACGACTGTGCTTTCCCACTCCAAGGGAATTGTATGTGCCCACTCCAATGGCCACAACCCTACTAATACGATAAACGTCCAAATTCCCTGAGGCCATCCCAATATTGTGGCTTCCCAGGACAAACAGGGGCAATCTGGGCCCATCTGAGCACTTACCTGCTCTCCCACCGGAAGACTGATGTCCCCAGATGTAAAAAGGAATGAACAGGCCCCTAGGCACCTATCGGATCCATTGCTTTGGTTTCCAGGCTTCTCTCCTCAGAGGCCTGGATTTTAATATCAGCATATTGCTGTTTCTTGACTCACCCATCAGAACAAATCTCATCTACACATGGGAAACTTGCACGATGGAGCTGTGTGAAAGCCTCTCTTTAGGAGAACCCTTCAGGGCCCCAGGGCCACCGCTTCATTCCAAGGTCTCCATAGACACAAAATCATATTAGGGCACATCCACGGGAGAGTCCATCTCAACTCATCCTCCTCGGTTGCTCCCCCAGATCCAGAGATCTGACCTGTCTTGCTGCTTGGAGACAATTCCAATGCGAGGTGGGCTACCCAGCCATCCATCCTTAGATCCCTAATCGCAATCGTTGTCCTGGAGCCAACCAACAGGTCTCAATTGTCCTGCAGAAGAATCTTTGCAGTTGGGAGATTCTCACAACTCCCATCGTGGGAAAACACCCAAGGCCTCGTGATCCACCCCCCCCTTCAGGAAGGGGCCATCAGGGACAGTATGTCCAACCTGAGCGATCGTCTGATCCTCGCCCTGACTTCAGATGCACGAAATCTCGATTCAGGTCTCACCCAGAAACCTAGGCCTAGTTTGGGTTTTCAGACTTCAGTCCTCAGTCTACTGGCCCACAAGCCCTCCAGTTTGGCTATCCAGAATTACAATGCAGCACTCTGCCTGCCGTCCAGAAGAAAAACATTGCCCTCTGGGGCTACCCAGAAACACCAAATGAGGATCAACCTGCACGCCATTCGGCTCTACCCCAAATATATAGGCTGACATGGGCACTAATGCCCTTTCTGACACAGCCTGAGCCTGGAGTTCCTGGCCCCACCCAGACAGATGGCATCACACTGAGCACATCGGATCCGCCATGGCCTTAGGACGTCATTTCTTCTCAACCTCGGTTTTTAGGCTTCAGAACCTAGACCTTATCTCCAATCACGGCCCGGGTATGAAAATGATGCAGAAATCTGAACTCTTTCCCCATGGCAAGAAACCTTGTGGTTGGCATGTTGTACAAGGTTCTTTACTTGAAACCAGTCTGGATATGAGGCCCCGACCATGCTTGCGGGCCACATTGGTCACAAACACACATTGTGACCCTCAGCCTGAGCCCAGTCCTCAGGTAACGCCTCTCAGTGGCTGGATGGAGAGACAGCATATTGGGCTTGCCATGCCCCTAGGCCCCAAATTTTAACCATAGTTCGGGTTTTCCCTTCAGTTTTCCCCATGGCTCTGCTTTGGAATTCCTCTTTTGGTGGGACACCTGTGGTAACAAACCTGAAAGGACCCTACAATCCCACAGATTGACGAAATACAATTGGTCGGGCCAAATCCACAGAGAGCAAGATTCGTCCATGTCCCATGAGGCCACCCCAACATTCCACGGCCATCACTGATACAAAATCCAGAGACAAAAGCCGGACCACGCGCCTCAGACTCCCTCATTTTTCATATCCTGAAGAGTTCTTCAGATTAGAACCTACACTGCACTCGAAGGCACCCATAATATATAGTCTAACCTGGGCACTAATGCACTTTCTGACAACCTGAGCCCGGACCTCGTGACCAACACCCAGACAGCTGACCGCACACTGAGCACATCAGACCCGCCATGGCCTTAGGTCATCATCTCTTCCTTACCTCAGTTTTCAGGCTTCAAAACCTAGACCTTATCTCCAATCATTGCCCAGGGGTGACTGTGATGCAGAAATCAGAACTCTTCCTTAACCATGGCAAGAAACCTTGTGGTTGGCATGTTGTCCAACATTCAGTGTAGGAGAAACCAGCATTCACCCTGAGTCCCCGCCCATTCTTGAGTGCAACGAGGGCATAAACACGCATTGTGACCCTCAGCGTGAGTCCTGTACTCTAGTACGTCCTCTCAGTGGCTAGACCATTAGATGTCATAATGGGCTTGACATGTCCCTAGGCCCCAATTTTTAACCAGATTTCTGGTTGTCCAGTCGCCCCTCCCCAGGGCTCTACTCTGCAATCCCTCATTCGGTGGGACACCTGAGGTTGAAAAACAAAACAAAACAAATCAACAACAAAAGAACAACGGACTTCTTCCGTCCCACAGAATGACCCCAAACCTTGGACGGGGCCAAACCCCCAGAGAGTAAGACTCGTCCATTTCCCATGAAGTCACCCGGAAATTTCACCACCATGTGTGACACGATATCCAGAGACAAATACATGAGCAAGAGCCTCACACTCGCCCTTTTTTCACATCCCCAAGAGTTCTCCTCATGGTCTGTAGATCAGTCCGGCCATACCTATGACCCGAAACATAGGCCGAGTTTGTGTTTTCAGACAACTGTCCTAACAACCGTGGCCTACACATCCTACAGGCTGAGGCCCCTGGAGCCAAACCTGACGACTGTGCTTGCCCTCTCCAAGGGAATTGTATGTGACCATTCCAATGGCCACAACCCTACTAAGAGGATAAACCTCCAAAGTCCCTGAGGCCATCCCAATATTTGTGGCTTCCCAGAAAAAACAGGGGCAATCTGGGCCCATCTGAGCACCTACAGCCACTCAGACCCGTAACCTGATGTCCCCAGAGGTAAAAAGGAACGAACAGGCCCCTAGGCACCTTTGGATCCATTGGTTTGGCTTCCAGGCATCTCTCCTCAGAGGCCTGGATTTCAATAACAGCATATGGCTGTTTCTTGACTCACCCATCAGAACAAATCTCATCTACACATGGGAAACTTGCACGATGGAGCTGTATAAGCCTCTCTTTAGGAGAACCCTAAGGGCTCCAGTGCCACCGCTTCATTCCAAGGTCTCCATAGACGCAAAATCATATTAGGACACATCCACGGGAGAGTCCATTTCAACTCAGCCTCCTCGGTTGCTCCCCCAGATCCAGCAAATCTAAACTGTCTTGTTGCGTGGAGACAATTGGAATGTGAGGTGGGCTACCCAGCCATCCATTCTTAGAACCCTGCTTGGAATCGTTGTCCTGGAGCCACCAACAGGTCTCAATTGTCTTGCAGAAGAATCTTTGCAGTTGGGAGCTTTTCACAACTCCCATCGTTGGAAAACACCCATGGCCCCTTAATCCACCCCCCCTTCAAGAAGGGGCATCAGGGACAGAATGTCCAACCTGAGCGATCGTCCGATCCTCGCCCTGACTTCAGATGCACGAGATCTCGATTCAGGTCTGTAGATTGTGCCTGCCATATCCTCACCCAGAAACCTAGGCCTAGCTTGGGTTCTCAGACTTCCATCCTCAGACTACTGGCCCACAACCCCTCCAGTTTGGCAATCCAGAACTACAATGCAGCACTCTGCCTGCCCTCCAGAAGAAAAACATTGCCCTCTGGGGCACCCAGAAACCCCAATTGAGGATCAACCTGCACGCCATTCGGCTGTACCCCAAATATATAGGCTGACCTGGGCACTAATGCCCTTTCTGACACAGCCTGAGCCTGGACCTCCTGGCCCCACCCAGACAGCTGGTCGCACACTGAGCACATCGGACCCGTCCAGGCGTTAGTTCGTCATCTCTTCTCAACCTCGGTTTTCAGGCTTCAGAACCTAGACTTATCTCCAATCACGGCCCCAGTATTAAAATGATGCCGACATCAGAACTCTTTCCCCATGGCAAGAAAACTTGTGGATGGCATGTTATCCAAGGAAGTGTAGTGAAACCAGAGTGGCCCATGAGGCCCCGCCCATGCCTCTGGGCCACATTGGCCACAAACACACATTGTGACCCTCAGCCTGAGCCCAGTCCTCAGGTAAGGCCTCTCAGTGGCTGAATGGAGAGATAGAATATTGGGCTTGCCATGCCCCTAGGCCCCAAATTTTAAACTTAGTTCGGGTTGCCTTTCACTCTTTCCCAGGGCTCTGCTTTGGAATTCCTCTTTGGGTGGGACACCTGAGGTAACAAACCTGAAAGGAGTCCTCCCATCCCACAGATTGACGAAAAGCATTTGGGATCGGGCCAAATCCACAGAGAGCAAGATTCGTCCATGGCCCATGAGGCCTCCCCATCATTCCACGGCCATCGTTGATACAAAATCCAGAGACAATAGCCTGAGCACACGCCTCAGACTCGCTCATTCTTCATATCCTGAAGAGTTCTTCAGATAAGAACATACACGGCACTCGAATGCACCCAAAATATATAGTCTAACCTGGGCACAAATGCACTGTCTGACAACCTGAGCCTGGACCTCGTAACCAACACCCAGACAGCTGACCGCACACTGAGCCCATCAGACCCGCCATGGCCTTAGGTCATCATCTCTTCCCTACCTCAGTGTTCAGGCTTCAGAACCTAGACCTTATCTCCAATCACTGCCCATGGGTGACTGTGATGCTATAATCAGAACTCTTCCTTACCCATGGCAAGAAACCTTGTGGTTGGCATGTTGTCCAACGTTCAGTGTAGGAGACACCAGCATTCACCCTGATGCCCCGCCCATTCTTGAGTGCGACGAGGGCATAAACGTGCATTGTGACCCTCAGCATGAGTCCTGTCTTCTAGTATGTCCTCACAGTGGCTGGACCATTAGATGTCATAATGGGCTTGACATG
The DNA here is from genome assembly GCF_011764305.1 of Mustela putorius furo. Taxonomy (NCBI): domain Eukaryota; kingdom Metazoa; phylum Chordata; class Mammalia; order Carnivora; family Mustelidae; genus Mustela; species Mustela putorius. Next base: position 156,634 of record NW_025421746.1, on the reverse strand, counting down.
TCCCTAGGCCCCAATTTTTAACCAGATTTCTGGTTGTCCAGTCGCCCCTCCCCAGGGCTCTACTCTGCAATCCCTCATTTGGTGGGACACCTGAGGTTGAAAAACAAAACAAAACAAATCAACAACAACAGAACAACGCACTTCTTCCATCCCACAGAATGACCCCAAACTCTTTGGACGGGGCCAAACCCCCAGAGAGTAAGACTCGTCCATTTCCCATGAAGTCACCCGGAAATTTCACGACCATGTGTGAAACGATATCCAGAGACAAAAACTTGAGCAAGAGCCTCACCCTCGCCCTTTTTTCATATCCCGAAGAGTTCTCCTCATGGTCTGTAGATCAGTCCTGCCATACCTATGACCGGAAACATAAGCCGAGTTTGTGTTTTCAGACAACTGTCCAAACAGCCCTGGCCTACACACCCTACAGGCTCAGGCCCCTGGAGCCAAACCTGACGACTGTGCTTGCCCTCTCCAAGGGAATTGTATGTGCCCACTCCAATGGCCACAACCCCACTAATAGGATCAACCTCCAAAGTCCCTGAGGCCATCCCAATATTTGTGGCTTCCCAGGACAAACTGGGGCAATCTGGGCACATCTGAGCACCTACCGGCACTCAGACCCGTAGACTGATGTCCCCAGAGGTAAAAAAGAAACGAACAGGCCCCTAGGCACCTATCGGAACCATTGCTTTGGTTTCCAGGCATCTCTCCTCAGAGGCCTGGATTTCAATAACTGCATATGGTTGTTTCTCGAATCACCCATCAGAACAAATCTCATCTGCACATGGGAAACTTGCACGATGGAGCTGTGTGAAAGCCTCTCTTTAGGAGAACCCTTCAGGGCCCCAGTTCCACCGCTCCATTCCAAGGTCTCCATAGACACAAAATCATATTAGGACACATCCACGGGAGAGTCCATTTCAACTCAGCCTCCTCGGTTGCTCCCCCAGATCCAGCAGATCTGACCTGTCTTGTTGCTTGGAGACAATTGGAATGCGAGGTGGTCTACCGAGACATCCATCCTTAGAACCCTGCACGGAATCGTTGTCCTGTAGCCAACCAACAGGTCTCAATTGTCCTGCAGAAGAAACTTTGCAGTTGGGAGCTTCTCACAACTCTCATCGTGGGAAAACCCCCATGGCCTCGTGATACACCCCCCCCCTTCAAGAAGGGGCCATCAGGGACAGAATGTCCAACCTGAGCGATCGTCTGATACTCGCCCTGACTGCAGATGCACGAGATCTCGATTCAGGTCTGTCGATTGTGCCTGCCATATCCTCACCCAGAAACCTAGGCCTAGCTTGGGTTCTCAGACTTCCGTCCTCAGACTACTGGCCCACAAGCCCTCCAGTTTGGCAATCCAGAACTACAATGCAGCACTCTGCCTGCCCTCCAGAAGAAAAACATTGCCCTCTGGGGCTACCCAGAAACCCCAAATGAGGATCAACGGGGCACGCCATTCGGCTGTACCCCAAATATATAGGCTGACCTGGGCACTAATGCACTGTCAGACAACCTGAACCCGGACTTCGTGACCAACACCCAGACAGCTGACCGCACACTGAGCTCATCAGACCCGCCATAGCCTTAGGTCATCATCTCTTCCCTACCTCAGTTTTCAGGCTTCAGAACCTAGACCTTATCTCCAATCACTGCCCAGGGTTGACTGTGATGCAGAACTCAGAACTCTTCCTTACCCATGGCAAGAAACCTTGTGGTTGGTATGTTGTCCAACGTTCAGTGTAGGAGAAACCAGCATTCACCCTGTGGCCCCGCCCATTCCTGAGTGCAACGAGGGCATAAACACGCATTGTGACCCTCAGAGTGAGTCCTGTCCTCTAGTACGTCCTCTCAGTGGCTGGATCATTAGATGTCATAATGGGCTTGACATGTCCCTAGGCCCCAATATTTAACCAGATTTCTGGTTGTCCATTCGCCCCTCCCAAGGGCCCTACACTGGAATCCCTCATTTGGTGGGACACCTGAGGTTGAAAAACAGAACAAAACAAATCAACAACAACAGAACACGGACTTTTTCCATCCCACAGAATGACCCCAAACTCTTTGGATGGGGCCAAATCCCCAGAGAGTAAGACACGTCAATTTCCCATGAAGTTACCCGGAAATTTCACGACCATGTGTGACACGATATTCACAGACAAAGACTTGAGCAAGAGCCTCACACACGCCCTTTTTTCATATCCCAAAGTGTTCTCCTCATGGTCTGTAGATCAGTCCTGCCATACCTATGACCCGAAACTTAAGCCGAGTTTGTGTTTTCAGACAACTTTCCAAACAGCCCTGGCCTACACACCCTACAGGCTCAGGCCCCTGGAGCCAAACCTGACGACTGTGATTGCCCTCGCCAAAGGAATTGTGTGTGCCCATTCCAATGGCCACAACCCAACTAAGAGGATAAACCTCCAAAGTCCCTGAGGCCATCCCAGCATTGCGGCTTCCCAGGACAAATGGGGCAATCTGGGCCCATCTGAGCACTTACTTGCACTCAGACCCTTAGACTGATGTGCCCAGAGGTAAAAAGGAACGAACAGGCCCCTAGGCACCTATCCCATCCATTGCTTTGGTTTCCAGGCATCTCTCCTCATAGGCTGGCTTTCAATAACAGCATATGGCTGTTTCTTGACTCACCCATCAGAACAAATCTCATCTACACATGGGAAACTTGCACGATGGAGCTCTGTGAAAGCCTCTCTTTAGGAGAAACCTTCAGGGCCCAAGTGCCACCGCTTCATTCCAAGGTTTCCAGACACAAAATCATATTAGGACACATCCACGGGAGAGTCCATTTCAACTCAGCCTCCTCGGTTGCTCCCCCAGATGCAGCAGATCTAACCTGTCTTGTTGCTTGGAGACAATTGGAATGCGAGGTGGGCTACCCAGACATCCATCCTTAGAACCCTGCTCGGAATCGTTGTCCTGGAGCCAACCAACAGGTCTCAAATGTCCTGCAGAAGAATCTTTGCAGTTGGGAGCTTCTCAGACTCCCATCGTGGGAAAACCCGCATGGCCTCGTGATCCACCCCCCCTTCAAAAGGGGCCATCAGGAACAGAATGTCCAACCTGATCGATCGTCTGATCCTCGTCCTGACTTCAGATGCACGAGATCTAGATTCCGGTCTCACCCAGAAACCTAGGCCTAGCTTGGGTTCTCATACTTCCGTCCTCAGACTACTGGCCCACAAGCCCTCCAGTTTGGCAATCCAGAACTACAGTGCAGCACTCTGCCTGCCCTCCAGAAGAAAAACATTGCTGTCTGGGCCTACCCAGAAACCCCAAATGAGATTCAACCTGCACGCCATTCGGCTGTACCCCAAATATATAGGCTGACCTTGGCACTAATGCCCATTCTGAGACAGCCTGAGTCTGGACCTCCTGACAGATGGCCGCACACTGAGCTCATATGACCTGCCATGGCCTTAGGTCTTCATCTCTTCTCAATCTCGGGTTTCAGGCTTCAGAACCTAGACATTATCTCCAATCACGGCCCGGGTTTGAAAATGATGCAGAAATCAGAACGCTTTCCGCATGGCAAGAAACCTTGTGGTTGGCATGTTGTCCAAGGTTCAGTGTACTTGAAACCAGTGTGGCCCATGAGGCCCCGCCCATGCTTGCGGGCCACATTGGTCACAAACACACATTGTGACCCTCAGCCTGAGCCCAGTCCTCAGGTAAGGCCTCTCAGTGGCTGGATGGAGAGACAGCATATTGGGCTTGCCATGCCCCTAGGCCCCAATTTTTAACCATAGTTCGTGTTGCCCCTTCACTCTTCCCCAGGGCTCTGCTTGGGAATTCCTCTTTTGGTGGGACACCTGAGGTAACAAACCTGAAAGGAGTCCTCGAATCCCACAGATTGATGAAAAACAATTGGGATTGGGCCAAGTCCACAGAGAGCAAGATTCGTCCATGGCCCATGAGGGCTCCCCAACATTCCACGGCCATCGCTGATTCAAAATCCAGAGACAGAAGCCTGAGCACGCACCTCAGACTCGTACAGTCTTCATATCCTGAAGAGTTCTTCAGATAAGAACTTACACGTCACTCGAATGCACCCAAAATATATAGTCTAAACTGGGCACTAATGCACTGTCTGACAACCTGAACCCGGACCTCGTGACCAACACCCAGACAGCTGACTGCACACTGAGCACATCAGACCCGCCATGGCATTACGTCATCATCTCTTCCCTACCTCAGTTTTCAGGCTTCAGAACCTAGACCTTATCTCCAATCACTGCCCAAGGGTCACTATGATGCAGAAATCAGAACTCTTCCTTACCCATGGCAAGAAACCTTGTGGTTGGCATTTTGTCCAACGTTCAGTGAAGGAGAAACCAGATTTCACCCTGAAGCCCCGCCCATTCTTGAGTGCGACGAGGGCATAAACACGCATTGTGACCATCAGTGTGAGTCCTGTCCTCTAGTACGTCCTCTCAGTGGCTGGACCCCTGGATGTCATAATGGGCTTGACATGTACCTAGGCCCCAATTTTTAACCAGATTTCTGGTTGTCCAGTCGCCCCTCCCAGGGCTCTACTCTGGAATCCCTCATTTGGTGGGACACCTGAGGTTGAAAAACAAAACAATACAAATCAATAACAACAGAACAACGGACTTCTTCCATCCCACAGAATGACCCCAAACTCTTTGGACGGGGCCAAACCCCCAGAGAGTAAGACTCATCCATTTCCCATGAAGTCACCCGGAAATTTCACGACCATGAGTGACACGATAACCAGAGATAAAAACTTGAGCAAGAGCCTCACACTCGCCCTATTTTCATATCCCGAAGAGTTCTCCTCATGGTCTGTAGATCAGTCCTGCCCTACCTATGACCCGAAACATAAGCCGAGTTTGTATTTTCAAACAGCTGTCCAAACAGCCCTGTCCTACACACCCTACAGAATCAGGCCCCTGGAGCCAAATCTGACGACTGTGCTTGCCCTCGCCAAAGGAATTGTGTGTGCCCATTCCAATGGCCACAACCCCACTAAGAGGATAAACCTGCAAAATCCCTGAGGCCATCCCAATATTTGTGGCTTCCCAGGACAAACAGGGGCAATCTGGGCCCATCTGAGCACCTGCCGGCACTCAGACCCGTAGACTGAGGTCCCCAGAAGTAAAAAGGAACGAACAGGCCCCTAGGCACATATCTGATCCATTGCTTTGGTTTCCAGGCATCTCTCCTCAGAGGAATGGATTTCAATAACAGCATATGGCTGTATCTTGATTCACCCATCAGAACAAATCTCATCTACACATGGGAAACTTACACGATGGAGCTGTGTGAAAGCCTCTCTTTAGGAGAACCCTACAGGGCCCCAGTGCCACCATTTCATTCCAAGGTCTCCATAGACACAAAATCATATTAGGACACATCCACGGGAGAGTCCATTTCAACTCAGCCTCTTCGGTTGTTCCACCAGATCCAGCAGATCTAACCTGTCTTGTTGCCTGGAGATAATTGGAATGCGAGGTGGACTACGAAGCCATCCATCCTTAGAACCCTGCTCGGAATCATTTCCTGGAGCCAACCAACAGGTCTCAATTGTCCTGCAGAAGAAACTTTGCAGTTGGGAGCTTCTCACAACTCACATCGTGGGAAAACCCCCATGGCCTCGTATTCCACCCCCCCTTCAAGAAGGGGCCTTCAGGGACCGAATGCCCCACGAGAGCGATCGTCTGATCCTCGGCCTGACGTTAGATGCACGAGATCTCGATTCAGGTCTGTAGATTGTGCCTGCCATATCCTCACCCAGAAACCTAGGCCTAGCTTGGGTTCTCAGACTTCCGTCCTCAGACTACTGGCCCACAAGCCCTCCAGTTTGGCAATCCAGAACTACAATGCAGCATTCTGCGTGACCTCCAGAAGAAAAACATAGCGCTCTGGGGCTACCCAGAAACCACAAATGAGGATCAAACTGCATGCCTTTTGCCTGTACCCCAAATATATAGGCTGACCTGGGCACTAGTGCCCTTTCTGTACACAGCCTGAGACTGGAAACCAGGCCACAACCAGACAGCTGGCCGCACACTGAGCACATCGGACCCGTCATGGCCTTAGTTCGTCATCTCTTCCAAAGCTCGGTTTCAGGCTTCAGAACCTAGACCTTATCTCCAATCACCGCCCGGGTTTGAAAATGATGCAGGAATCAGAACTCTTTCCCCATGACAAGAAATCTTGTGGTTGGCATGTTTTCCTAAGTTCAGTGTAGATGTAACCAGTGTGGCCCATGAGGCCCCACCCATGCTTGCGGGCCACATTGGTCACAAACACACATTGTGACCCTCAGCCTGAGCCCAGTCCTCATGTAAGGCCTCTCAGTGGTTGGATGGAGAGAGAGCATGTTGGGTTTGCCATGCCCCTAGGCGGCAAGTTTTAAACATAGTTCGGGTTGTCCCTTCACTCTTCCATAGGGCTCTGCTTTGGAATTCCTCTTTTGGTCGGACACCTGAGGTAACAAACCTAAAAGGAGTCCTCCCATCCCACAGATTGACGGAAAACAATTGGGATCGGGCCAAGTCCACAGATAGCAAGATTAGTCCATGGCCCATGAGGCCTCCCCAACATTCCACGGCCATCTCTGATACAAAATCCAGAGACAAAAGCCTGAGCCCGTGCTTCAGACTCGCGCATTCTTCATATCCTGTAGAGTTCTTCAGATAAGAACTCACACGGCACTCGAATGCACCCAAAATATATAGTCTAAACTGGGCACTAATGCACTGTCAGACAACCTGAGCCCGGACTTCGTGACCAACACCCAGACAGCTGACCGCACACTGAGCTCATCAGACCCGCCATAGCCTTAGGTCATCATCTCTTCCCTTCCTCAGTTTTCAGGCTTCAGAACCTAGACCTTATCTCCAATCACTGCCCAGGGTTGACTGTGATGCAGAACTCAGAACTCTTCCTTACCCATGGCAAGAAACCTTGTGGTTGGTATGTTGTCCAACGTTCAGTGTAGGAGAAACCAGCATTCACCCTGTGGCCCCGCCCATTCCTGAGTGCAACGAGGGCATAAACACGCATTGTGACCCTCAGAGTGAGTCCTGTCCTCTAGTACGTCCTCTCAGTGGCTGGATCATTAGATGTCATAATGGGCTTGACATGTCCCTAGGCCCCAATATTTAACCAGATTTCTGGTTGTCCATTCGCCCGTCCCAAGGGCCCTACACTGGAATCCCTCATATGGTGGGACACCTGAGGTTGAAAAACAGAACAAAACAAATCAACAACAACAGAACACGGACTTTTTCCATCCCACAGAATGACCCCAAACTCTTTGGATGGGGCCAAACCCCCAGAGAGTAAGACTCGTCCATTTCCCATGAAGTTACCCGGAAATTTCACGAACTGTGTGTGACACGATATTCACAGACAAAGACTTGAGCAAGAGCCTCACACACGCCCTTTTTTCATATCCCAAAGTGTTCTCCTCATGGTCTGTAGATCAGTCCTGCCATACCTATGACCCGAAACTTAAGCCGAGTTTGTGTTTTCAGACAACTTTCCAAACAGCCCTGGCCTACACACCCTACAGGCTCAGGCCCCTGGAGCCAAACCTGACGACTGTGATTGCCCTCGCCAAAGGAATTGTGTGTGTCCATTCCAATGGCCACAACCCAACTAAGAGGATAAACCTCCAAAGTCCCTGAGGCCATCCCAATATTGCAGCTTCCCAGGACAAATGGGGCAATCTGGGCCCATCTGAGCACCTACTTGCGCTCAGACCCTTAGACTGATGTGCACAGTGGTAAAAAGGAACGAACAGGCCCCTAGGCACCTATGGCATCCATTGCTTTGGTTTCCAGGCATCTCTCCACAGAGGCCTGGCTTTCAATAACAGCATATGGCTGTTTCTTGACTCACCCATCAGAACAAATCTCATCTACACATGGGAAACTTGCACGATGGAGCTCTGTGAAAGCCTCTCTTTAGGAGAACCCTTCAGGGCCCCAGTGCCACCGCTTCATTCCAAGGTCTCCATAGACACAAAATCATATTAGGACACATCCACGGGAGAGTCCATTTCAACTCAGCCTCCTCGGTTGCTCCCCCAGATCCAGCAGATCTAACCTGTCTTGTTGCTTGCAGACAATTGGAATGCGAGGATGGCTACCCAGCCATCCATCCTTAGAACCCCGTTCGGAATCGTTGTCCTGGAGCCAACCAACAGGTCTCAATTGTCCTGCAGAAGAATTTTGCAGTTGGGAGCTTCTCACAACTCCCATCGTGGGAAAACCCGCATGGCCTCGTGATCCACGCCCCCCTTCAAGAAGGGGCCTTCAGGGACAGAATGTCCAACCTGAGCGATCGTCTGATCCTCGCCCTGACTTCAGATGCACGAGATCTAGATTCCGGTCTCACCCAGAAACCTAGGCCTAGCTTGGGTTCTCAGACATCCGTCCTCAGACTTCTGGCCCACAAGCCCTCCAATTTGGCAATCCAGAACTACAGTGCAGCACTCTGCCTGCCCTCCAGAAGAAAAACATTGCTGTCTGGGGCTACCCAGAAACCCCAAATGAGATTGAACCTGCACGCCATTCGGCTGTACCCCAAATATATAGGCTGACCTGGGCACTAATGCCCTTTCTGAGACAGCCTGGGTCTGGACCTCCTGGCCCCACCAAACAGCTGGCCGCACACTGAGCTCATATGACCTGACATGACCTTAGGTCTTCATCTCTTCTCAAACTCGGGTTTTAGGCTTCAGAACCTAGACATTAACTCCAATCACGGCCCGGGTTTGAAAATGGTGCAGAAATCAAAACGCTTTCCGCATGGCAAGAAACCTTGTGTTTGGCATGTTGTCCAAGGTTCAATGTACTTGAAACCAGAGTGGCCCATGTGGCCCCGCCCATGCTTGCGGGCCACATTGGTCACAAACACACATTGTGACCACACCCTAGCCCAGTCCTCAGGTAAGGCCTCTCAGTGGCTGGATGGAGAGACAGCCTATTGGGCTTGCCATGCCCCTAGGCCCCCATTATTAACCATAGTTCGGGTTGTCCCTTCACTCTTCCCCAGGGCTCTGATTTGGAATTCCTCTTTTGGTCGGACACCTGAGGTAACAAACCTAAAAGGAGTCCTCCCATCCCACAGATTGACGAAAAACAATTGGGATCGGGCCAAGTCCACAGAGAGCATGATTCGTCCATGGCCCATGAGGCCTCCCCAACAATCCACGGCCATCGCTGATACAAAATCCAGAGACAAAAGCCTGAGCACGCGCCTCAGACTCGCTCATTCTTCATATCCTGAAGGGTTCTTCAGATAAGAACCTACACGTCACTCGAAGGAACCCAAAATATATAGTCTAACCTCGACACTAATGCACTGTCTGACAACCTCAGCCCGGACGTCGTGACCAACACCCAGACAGCTGACCGGACACTGAGCACATCTGTCCCGCCAGGGCCTTAGGTCATCATCTATTACCTACCTCAGTTTTCAGTCTTCAAAACCTAGACCTTATCTCCAATCACTGCCCAGGGGTGACTATGATGCAGAAATCAGAACTCTTCCTTACCCAAGGCAAGAACCATGTGCTTGGCATGTTGTACAAGTTCAGTGTAGGAGAATCCAACATTCACCCTGACGCCCCGCCCATTCTTGAGTGCGACGAGGGCATAAACACGCATTGTGACCCTCAGTGTGAGTCATGTCCTCTAGTACGTCCTCTCACTGGCTGGACCATTAGATGTCATAATGGGCTTGACATGTCCCTAGGCCCCAATTTTTAACCAGATTTCTGGTTGTCCAGTCGCCCCTCCCAGGACTCTACTCTGGAATCCCTCATTTGCTGGGACACCTGAGGTTGAAAAACAGAACAAAACAAATCAATAACAACAGAACAACGGACTTCTTCCATCCCACAGAATGACCCCAAATGCTTTGGACGGGACCAACCCCCAGAGAGTAAGACTCGTCCATTTCCCATGAAGTCACCCGGAAGTTTACCACCAAGAGTGACACGATAACCAGAGATAAAAACTTGAGCAAGAGCCTCACACTCGCCCTATTTTCATATCCCGAAGAGTTCTCCTCATGGTCTGTAGATCAGTCCTGCCATACATATGACCCGAAACATAAGCCGAATTTGTGTTTTCAAACAACTGTCCAAACAGCCCTGGCCTAACACCCTACAGGCTCAGGCCCCTGGAGCCAAACCTGACGACTGTGCTTGCCCTCTCCAAGGGAATTGTGTGTGCCCATTCCAATGGCCACAACCCAACTAAGAGGATAAACTCCAAAGTCCCTGAGGCCATCCCAATATTTGTGGCTTCCCAGGACAAAGAGGGGCAATCTGGGCCCATCGGAGCACCTACCGGCACTCAGACCCGTAGACTGTTGTCCCCAGAGGTAAAAAGGAACGAACAGGCCCCTAGGCACATATCGGATCCATTGCTTTGCTTTCCAGGCATCTCTCCTCAGAGGAATGGATTTCAATAACAGCATATGGCTGTTTCTTGACTCACCCATCAGAACAAATCTCATCTACACATGGGAAATTTGCACGATGGAGCTGTGTGAAAGCCTCTCGTTAGGAGAACCCTTCAGGGCCCCAGTGCCACCGCTTCATTCCAAAGTCTCCATAGACATATTATCATATTAGGACACATCCACGGGAGAGTCCATTTCAACTCAGCCTCCTCGGTTTCTCCCCCAGATCCAGCAGATCTAACCTGTCTTGTTGCTTGCAGACAATTGGAATGCGAGATGGGCTACCCAGCCATCCATCCTTAGAACCCTGTCCGGAATCGTTGTTCTGGAGCCAATCAACAGGTCTCAATTGTCCTGCAGAAGAATTTTGCAGTTGGGAGCTTCTCACAACTCCCATCGTGGGAAAACCCGCATGGCCTCGTGATCCACGCCCCCCTTCAAGAAGGGGCCATCAGGGACAGAATGTCCAACCTGAGCGATCGTCTGATCCTCGCCCTGACTTCAGATGCACGAGATCTAGATTCCGGTCTCACCCAGAAACCTAGGCCTAGCTTGGGTTCTCAGACTTCCGTCCTCAGACTACTGGCCCACAAGCCCTCCAGTTTGGCAATCCAGAACTACAATGCAGCACTCTGCCTGCCCTCCAGAAGAAATACATTGCCGTCTGGGGCTACCCAGAAACCCCAAATGAGATTGAACCTGCACGCCATTCGGCTGTACCCCAAATATATAGGCTGACCTGGGCACTAATGCCCTTTCTGAGACAGCCTGAGTCTGGACCTCCTGGCCCCACCCAAACAGCTGGCCGCACACTGAGCTCATATGACCTGACATGGCCTTAGGTCTTCATCTCTTCTCAATCTCGGGTTTCAGGCTTCAGAACCTAGACATTAACTCCAATCACGGCCCGGGTTTGAAAATGATGCAGAAATCAAAACGCTTTCCCCATGGCAAGAAACCTTGTGTTTGGCATGTTGTCCTATGTTCAATGTACTTGAAACCAGTGTGGCCCATGAAGCCCCGCCCATGCTTGCGGGCCACATTGGTCACAAACACACATTGTGACCCTCAGCCTGAGCCCAGTCCTCAGGTAAGGCCTCTCAGTGGCTGGATGGAGAGACAGCCTATTGGGCTTGCCATGCCCCTAGGCCCCCATTATTAACCATAGTTCAGGTTGTCCCTTCACTCTTCCCCAGGGCTCTGATTTGGAATTCCTCTTTTGGTCGGACACCTGAGGTAACAAACCTAAAAGGAGTCCTCCCATCCCACAGATTGACGAAAAACAATTGGGATCGGGCCAAGTCCACAGAGAGCATGATTCGTCCATGGCCCATGAGGCCTCCCCAACAATCCACGGCCATCGCTGATACAAAATCCAGAGACAAAAGCCTGAGCACGCGCCTCCGACTCGCTCATTCTTCATATCCTGAAGGGTTCTTCAGATAAGAACCTACACGTCACTCGAAGGCACCCAAAATATATAGTCTAACCTGGGCACTAATGCACTGTCTGACAACCTGAGCCCGGACGTCGTGACCAACACCCAGACAGGTGACCGCACACTGAGCACATCAGACCCGACACGGCCTTAGGTCATCATCTCTTACCTACCTCAGTTTTCAGTCTTCAAAACCTAGACCTTATCTCCAATCACTGCCCAGGGGTGACTATGATGCAGAAATCAGAACTCTTCATTACCCAAGGCAAGAAACCATGTGGTTGGCATGTTGTTCAACGTTCAGTGTAGGAGAAACCAGCATTCACCCTGACGCCCCGCCCATTCTTGAGTGCGACGAGGGCATAAACACGCATTGTGACCATCAGTGTGAGTCCTGTCCTCTAGTACGTCCTCTCACTGGCTGGACCCCTGATGTCATAATGGGCTTGACATGTCCCTAGGCCCCAATTTTTAACCAGATTTCTGGTTGTCCAGTCGCCCCTCCCAGGGCTCTACTCTGGAATCCCTCATTTGCTGGGACACCTGAGGTTGAAAAACAAAACAAAACAAATCAATAACACCAGAACAACGGACTTCTTCCATCCCACAGAATGACCCCAAACTCTTTGGACGGGGACAAACCCCCAGAGAGTAAGACTCGTCCATTTCCCATGAAGTCACCCGGAAGTTTACGACCATGAGTGACACGATAACCAGAGATAAAAACTTGAGCAAGAGCCTCACACTCGCCCTATTTTCATATCCCGAAGAGTTCTCCTCATGGTCTGTAGATCAGTCCTGCCATACCTAACACCCGAAAAATAAGCCGAGTTTGTGTTTTCAAACAGCTGTCCAAACAGCCCTGGCCTACACACCCTACCGGCTCAGGGCCCTGGAGCCAAACCTGACGACTGTGCTTGCAATCTCCAAGGGAATTGTGTGTGCCCATTCCAATGGCCACAACCCAACTAAGAGGATAAACCTCCAAAGTCGCTGAGGCCATCCCAATATTTGTGGCTTCCCAGGACAAACAGGGGCAATCTGGGCCCATCTGAGCACCTACCGGCACTCAGACCCGTAGACTGATATCCCCAGAGGTAAAAAGGAACGAACAGGCACCTAGGCACCTATCGGATCCATTGCTCTGGTTTCCAGGCTTCTCTCCTTAGAGATCCTTAGAACACTTAGAATCCTGCTCTTGCGTCGTTCCTTATGGGACATCCTTGAGCCATCCAACAGGTCTCGACTGTCCCACAGGAGTCCTTGTGCATGGACCACATCACAACTCATATCATGGAAAGCTTCCAAGGTCACATGATGCCCCCAATCTTCATGAAGGCGGATCATGGAAAGAAACTCCAACCTGACCCAACGGCTGATCTTCGCCTTGACTTCAGATGCACGAGATCTTGATTAAGCTCTTCAGAGTGTACCTGCTGTGCCCTCACCCCAAATCCTAAGCATAGCTAGTGTTCTCAGACTTCCGTCCTCACTCTCCTGGACCACACGCCCTCCATTTTGGGATTTCCGATGACACAGTGCTGCACTCTGCCTGCCCTCTAGAAGAAAAACGTTGCCCTATGGGTCTACCCAGAAACCTCAAATGAGGATAAACCTGCATGCCACTCAACTGTACACCAATTATATAGTCTAGCCTGTGCACTAATGCCCTGTCTGACACAACCTGAGGCCTGAATTCCCAACCGACACCCAGACAGATTGCCGTACACTGAGAACATCTGAACCTCCATGGCCTTAGGTTGCCATCTCTTTCCAACCTGGTTTTCAGGCTACAGAAACCTAGACCTTATCTCTACTCATTTCCCATGGGTGAAGGTGAAGCAGAAACCATAACTCCTCCTTCCCTCTCGCCAGAATCTTGTGGTTGGCATCTTATCCAAAGTTCAGTGTAGGACCCCTGTAGGGCCTACAGGAGTAGTAGTAGGGCCCCTGAGGGTAGTGTAGGGTCCCTGAGGCCCTGCCCATGCTTAAGAGCTGCGGTGGCTACAAACACACATTGGGACCCTCAGTTTGAGCCCTGTCCTCAAGTAAAGCCTCTCAGTGGCTGGACCATGATCCCACATATGGGGCCTGCCATGCCCCAAGTCACCTAATCTTAACCAGAGGTAGAGACAACTAGTCACCCCTACTCAGGGCTCTGCTCTGGAATCCCTCTTTGGTGGGACATTTGAGGTAAGTAAACACAGAAAGGATTCCTCCCACCCACAGAATGAACCCAATCACTTGGGATCAGGCCATCCCCAGAGAGAAAGACTCCTCCATGGCCCATGAGGCCAGCCTGACATTCCACGGCCACTATTGACACAAAATCCAGAGACATAAGCCTCACTATTAGGTCATAGCCCAAAAAATTCTCCTCATAGTCTGTAGATCGGGCCTGCCATACCTATGTCCCCAAACCGTGTTTTCAGACTTCTATCCTGACATCCCTGTCCCACACACCCTCCAGGCTGAGCCACACCTCAGGACTGTGCCTGCCCTCTCCAAGGAAATTCTTCCCATTCCATTGGCCACAACCCTACAGATTAGGAGAAACCACCAAAGTCCCAGAGGCCATTCCAATAGTGTATGCCGCCCAGTACAAAGAGGGGTCATCTGTCACAAGTTGAGCAACGACCTCAACTCACCCGTAGACAGATATCCCAAGAGAAAGGTATTTAACTGGACAGGCCCCTAGAACGTAATTGGTTCCATTGCTTTTGTTTCTAAGCATCTCTCCTCAGAGGCCTGTTTTCCAATACCAGCATATGGGGGATTCCAGAGATACCAATCAGAACAAATCTTGTCTCCACATGGGAAACTTATCCTTTGGAGCTCTGTAAAAACCTCCAGTTAGGAGAAAGCTTCAGGTAACCGGAGCCACCGCCCTATTCCAAGGTCTCCATGGACACAAACCCGCATTATGACCATTCGGCTGGAGAGTACATTTCAACTCAGCCCCGTTGATTTCTCCCCCAGAGCCAGAATATCAAACCTGCCTTGTCGCTAGGAGACAACTGGAATGCAAAGCAGACTCTCTAGGCATCCATCGTTGGAATCCTGCTCTGGCGCCGTTCCATATGGGATGTCCTGGGAGCCTTCCAACAGGTCTTGACTGTCCTGCAGAAGGAATCCTTGCAGATTGGAGCATCTCACAACTCCTATCGTGGGGAAACCTACATGGCCTCATGAGATGCTCCCCTTTATAAAGGGGCCATCATGGACAGAAATTCCAACCTGAGCCAACTTCTGATCCATTGCTTTGGTTTCTATGTATCTCTCCTCAGAGGCCTGGTTTCCAATATCAGAATATGGGGGTTTCCTAAGGAAACAATCAGAACAGATCTCATCTCCACATGAGAAACTTGCTCTTTGGAGATGTGTCAATACCTCAGGTTAGGAGGATCCTTCAGGGCGCTGGCACCATGGCCCAATTCCAAGGTCTCCAAGGACACAAACTTACATTATGATCCATCCTCAGGAGAGTCCATTTCAAATCAGCCCCGTCGGCTGCTCACCCAGAGCCAGCAGATCAAACCTGCCTTGTCACTAGGAGACAGTTGGAATGCGAGGTGGGCTGCCCAGGCATCCATCCTTAGAACCCTGCTCTGGAGAATTTCTTTATGGGATGTCTTGAATCCAACCAACCTGTCTTGACTGTCTCGCAGAATGAATCCTTGTGGTTTGAAGCATCACACAATCCCACTGTGAGAAAACCTCCATTTCCTCATGATGCCCCACACCTTCATAAATGGGCCATCATGGACAGAAACTCCATCCTAAGCCAAAGTCTGATCCGCGCCCTGAATTCAGAAGCACGAGATCTCGATTCAGCACTTGAGAGTGTGCCTGCTGTGCCCTCGCCCCGAAACCTAAGCCTAACTTGTGTTCTCAGACTTCCGTCTTCACAATCCTGGCCACACCCCTCCAGTTTGGCAATTCTGGAGACACAATGCAGCACTCTGCCTGCCCTCCAGAAGAAAAATGTTGCCCTATAGGGCTAACCAGAAACGCCAAATGAGTAACAACCTGCATGCCACTAGAACATATCCCAATTATACAATCTAGCCTGTGCACTAAAGCCCTGTCTGACACAGCCTGAAGGCAGACCTCCAGTCCAACACCCAGACAGCTGGCCGTACACTGAGCATATCAAACCCACAATGGCTTTCGGCCATCATCTCTACCCAACCTCAGTTTACACCTTCAGAACCTAGACCTTATCTCCACTCACTGCTCAGGAGTGAACGTGATACTAGAATCAGAACTTCTCCTTCTCCATGGCAAGAAACCTTGTGGTTGGCATGTTGTCCAACGTTCATTGTAGGAGAAAGCAGCATGGACTATGAGGCCCCACCTATCCCTGAGGGCTACAATTTGCACAAACACACATTGTGACCCTCAGCGTGAGCCCTATCCTCATGTAAAGACTCTTAGTGACTGCAACAAGAGCCCACATATGGGGCTTGCCAAGCCCCTAGTCCCCCAATCTCAACCAGAGTTAGAGATGTCTAGTCACCCCTACTCAGGGCACTGCTCTGGAATCCCTCTTTGGTGGGACACCGGAGGTTAAAAAAAAAATACAGAAAGGACTCTTCCCATCCACAGAATGATCCCAACCACTTGGGATCAGGCCAAATCACCAGAGAAAGACTTGTCCATGGCCCTTGAGGACACCCCGACATTCCACGGCCACCGTAGGCACAAAACCCAGAGACAAAAGCCTGAGCAAACGCCACATACTCGCCCTTTGTTAATAGCCCGGAAAATTCTCACGGTCTGTAGATCGAGCCTTCATACATACATCCCCAAACCTAAGCTGAGTTTGTGTTTTCAGACTTCTGTCCCCACAGTCCTGGCCCACACACCATCCAAGGTGGGGCCCCTGGAGCCACACCTGAGGACTGTGGCTTCCCTCTCCAGGGGAATTCTGCCATTTCCATTGGCCACAACCCTATAGATTAGGAGAAACCTCCAAACTGCCCGAGGCCATCCCAATAGTGTTGGCTGCCCAGGACAAACAGGGATGATCTTTCACAAGTTAGGAAACTACCTCCACTCAGACCCAGAGACAGATATCCCCATAGAATAAGATTGAACTGGACAGGCACTAAGGCCCTCAGCAGATCCATTGCTTTTGTTTCCAGGCATCTCTCCTTAGAGGCCTGGTTACCAATACCAGCATATGGGGGATTACTGAGGCACTCATAGAAAAATCTCGTCTCCACATAGGAAATGTACTCTTTGGAGCTCTATAAAAACCTCTGTTTAGGAGAATCTTTCAGGGCCCCGGATCAAGCACCCCATTCCAAGGTCTCCATGGACTTAAACCCACATTATGATCTATCCTCGGTAGAGTCCATGTCAACTCATCCCCCTTGGTTTCTCCCCCAGGGCCTGCAGATCAAACCTGCCTTGTTGCTAGGAAACAACTAGAATGGGAGGCGGGCTGCCCAGGCATCCATCCTTAGAACCCTACTCTGGAGTCGTTCCATATGGGACATCCAAGAGCCATCCAACAGGTCTCAAGGGTCCCACAGAGGGAATCTTTGCAGTCTGGTGCATCTCACAACTGCCATTGTGGGAAAATCTTCATGGCCTCTTGAGACGCTCCACTTTATAAAGGGGCCATCATGGACAGAAACTCCAACCTGAGCAAACGTCTGATATTCGCCCTGGCTTCAGGTGCATGAGATCTTGATTCAGCTATGCAGAGTGTGACTTCTGTGCCCTCACCCCAAAAACTAAGCCTAGCTTGTGTTCTCAGACTACCGTCCTCACACCCCTGGCCCAAAAGCCCTACAGTTTGGCAATACTGGGGCCACAATGCAGCACTCTGCCTGCCCTCCAGAAGAAAAACGTTGCCTTATGGAGCTACCTAGAAACCTGAATGAGGATCAACTGAACGCCAATCGACTGCACCCCAAATATACAGTCTACCCTGTCTAATGCCCTGTCTGACACAGCATGAGCCCACACCTCCAGACCTACGCTCAACAGCTAGCCACACACTGAGCTCATTGTACCCATCAGGTCCTTAGGTCTTCATCTCTTCCCAAACTCGGTTTTCGGGTTTCAGAACCTAGACCTAAACGCCAATCACTGTCCAGGGGTGAACGTGATGCAGAAATCACAACTCTTCCTTCGCCATGGCCGGAAACCTTGTGGTTGGCATATTCTCCAACGTTCAGTGTTGGAGAATCCAGCGTGGCCCATGAGGCCCTTCCCATGCTCGAGGGCCTTGTTGGGCACAAATAGGCATTGTGACCCTCAGCATGAGCCCTGTCCTCAAGGAAGACCTCTCAGTGTCTGAATCAGGAGCCCACATATTGGACTTGCCATGCCCCTAGGCCCCCAAACTTAAACAGAGTTGGGGTTATCCAGGTGTCCCTACAAAGGACTCTGCTCTGGAATCCCTCTTTTATTGGCACACATGAGGTACATAAAATAAAATAAAAAACAGAAAGGACACCTCCCATCCCACAGAATGTACCCAAACTCTTGGGATTGGGTCAAATCCTCAGAGAAGGAAAGCCGTCCACAACCCCTGAGGCCACGCAAGCATTCGACCCACATTGTTGACACAAATCCAGAGACAAAACCTGAGCAAGCACCTCAAACTCAACCTTTTTCATATCCCGAAGTGTTATCACGGTCTGTAGATTGGGCGTGCCATACCTATGTCCCCAATCCTAAGCGGAATTTGTGTTTTCAGACTTCTGTCCCCACAGGCCTGGCCCACACACCCTCAAGGCTGGGCCCCTAGAGCCTAACTCAGAACTGTGCCTGCCCTCTCCAGGGGATTTCTGCCCATTCCATTGGCCACAACCCTATAGATTAGGAGAAACTCCAAAATCCCGAGGCCATTCCCAATATTATAGGCTGCCCAGGACAAACAGGGGCGATCTGACACAAGCCGAGCAACTACCTCCCCTCAGATCCATAGGCACGTATCCCCTGGAAAGAGATTGAACCGGACAGTCACCTAGGCCCTAATCATATCCATTGCTTTTGTTTCCAGGCATCTCTCCTCAGAGGCCTGGTTTCCAATACCAGCATATGGGAGATTCCTGAGGCACTCATCAAAACAATTCTCTTCTCTACATAGGAAACGTACTCTTTAGAGCTCCATCAAAACCTCCGGTTATGAACATCCCTCAAGGCCCCGGATCAAGCACCCCATTCCAAGGTCTCCATGGACACAAATGCACATTATGACCCATCCTCAACTCACCCATTTCAACACACCGGCCTTGGTTATTCCCCTAGATCCAGCAGATCGAACTTGCCTTGGCGCTATGAGACACCTGGAATGGGAGGCAGGCTGCCCAGGCATCCATCCTTAGAACCCTGCTCTGGATAGCTTCCTTATGGGATGTCCTGGAGCCATCCAGCAGGTCTTGAGTGTCCCACGGAAGGAATCATTGCGGTTTGGAGCATCTCACAATTCCCATCGTGGGAAAACCTCCATGGCCTCGTGACACCCTCCGCTTCATGAAGGGGCCGTCATGGACAGAAACTACAACCTGAGCCAACGTCTGATCCTAGCTCTGTCTTCAGGTACACGGGATCTCGAATCATCTCTGCAGAGGCTTCCTGCCGTCCCCTCACCCCGAAATCTAAGTCTGGCTTGTGTTCTCAGAATTTTTTCCTCACACTCCTGGCCCACAAGCCTTCCAGTTTGGGAATTCTGGAGCCACTATGTGGCACTGTGTCTTCATTCCAGAAGAAAAACGTTGCCCTCTGGGGCTACCCAGTAACCACAAATGAGTACCAACCTGCACGAAACTCGACTGCACCCCAATGATACAGTCTAGCCTGGGCACTAATTCCCTGTGTGCCACAGCCTGAGCCTGCACCTCCCAACCCACACTCAACAGCTGGCCGAACACTAAGCACCTAAGACACACCATGGCCTTAGGTCTTCATCTCTTCTCAACCTCAGTTTTCAGGCTTCAGAACCTAGACCTTAAATCCAATCACAGTCCAGGAGTGAAAGTGTTGCAGAAATTAGAACTCCTTCTTCCCCATGGCCAGAAAACTTGTGGTTGCCATATTGTGCAACGTTCAGTGTAGGAGAAACCAGCATGGTACATTAGGCCACGTCCTGACTTGAGGGGCTCCTTGGGCACAAAAACACATTGTGAAACTCAATGTGAGCCCTATGCTCAAGGAAGGCCTCTCAGTGTCTGGACCAAGAGCCCACATATGGGGCTTGCCATGTTCTTAGGTCCCAATGTTAACCAGAGTTCTGGTTGTCCAGTCGCCCATCCCCAGGACTCTGCTGTGGAATCCCTCTTTTGGTGGTCCACCTGAGTTAAAAAAAAAAAAAAAAAACAAAAAAACAAAAAAACAGAAAGGCCTTTCCCTTCCCACAGAATGACCCCAAACTCTTGGGATTGGGTCAAATCCCCAGAAAGGGAGCCTCATCGATGGCCCATGAGGACACCCGGACATTCCATGGCAATCGGTGACACATATCCAGAAAAAAATAAGCATGAGCAAGCACCTCACATTCGCCCTTTTTTCATATCCCGAAGAGTTCTCCTCACGGTCTCTATATCGGGCCGGCCATACCTACAGACCCAAACCTAAGTGGAGTTTGTTTTCAGACTTTTGTCCAAATAGCCCTGGACCACACACGCTCCACACTTGGATCCCTGGAGCCACACCTCAGGACTGTGCTTCCCTTTCAAGAGAATTCTTCATACTCCATTGGCCACAACCTTGCAAATTAGGAAAAGCCTCCAAAGTTACCGAGGCCATCCCAATAGTGTAGGCTGCCCAGGACAAACAGGTGTGATCTCACACCAGCTGAGCAACTACCTCCACTCAGACAAAAGATGTCCCCAGAGAAGAATATTGAACCGGACAGGCCCCTAGGCCCTAATCAGATCCATTGCTTTGGTTTCCAGGCATCTCTCCTCAGAGGCCTCATTTCCAATACCAGCAAATGGTGGTTTCCTGAGGCACCCATAAGAACAAATCTCGTCTCCCCATGGAAAACTTGCTCATTGGAGCTTTGTTATAACCTCTGGTTAGGAGAATCCTTCAGGGCCCTGGTGCCACTGCCCCATACCAAGGTCTCAATGGACTCAAACCAACATTAAGACCATCCTCAGGAAAGTCCATTTCAACTCATTTAAGACCATCCTCAGGAAAGTCCATTCCAACTCAGCCCCCTCTGATGCTACCCCAAGCCAGCAGATCAAACGTTTCTTGTTGCTAGGAGACAATTGGCATTGAGGCTGTCTGCCCAGGCATCCATACTTAGAACCCTGTTCTGGAAAAATACCTTATGAGACGTCCTGGAGCCATCCAACAAATCTTAATTGTCCCACAGAAGGAATCCTTACGGTTTGGAGCATCTCACAACTCTAATAGTGGGAAAAGCCCCATGGCCTCATAATGTCCCCCCCTTCGTGAAGGGGCCAACATGGACAGAAACTCCAACCTGAGCCAAAGTCTGATCCTCGACCTGACTTCAGACTCATGAGATCTCAATTCAGCTCTGCAGAGTGTGCCTGCCATGTCCATTCCCCGAAACCTAAGCCTAGCTTGTGTTCTCAGACTTCCGTCCTCACTCTCCTGGCCCACAATCCCTCCAGTTTGGGAATTCCGAAGCCACAATAGAGCACTCTGCCTGCCCTCCAGATGAAAAACTTTGCCCTATGCTGCTAATAAGAAACCCCAAATGATTATCTAATGCATGCCACTCGACTGTAAAGCAATTATACAGCCTACCCTGAATACGAATGCCCTGTCTGGCACAGCCTGAGACAAGACATCCCAAACGACACCTAGACAGCTGGCTCCAACCTGGACACAAGGGACCCGATATGGCTGTAGTTCGTCATCTCTTCCCAACCTCGGTTTTCAGGCTTCAGAACCTAGACCTTATCTCCAATCACTGCCCAGGGGTGAACGTGATGCAGAAATTAGAATTCCTCCTTCCCCATGGCCAGAAACCTTGTGGTTGGCATGTTGTCCAACGTTCAATGTGGGAAAACCTGCATTATCGGAAAGGCCACGCCAGTGCTTGACGGCCGCCTAGGGCACAGACATTCATTGTGACCTGAAGTGTGAGTCCCGTATTAAAGTAACGCCTCTCAGTGGCTGGACCAAGATCCTGCATATGGGGCTTGTCATATCCATAGGCCCCCAGGCTTAACCAGAGAGCGAGTATTCCAGATGTCAGTACCCACTGCTATGCTCCAGAATCCCTCTACTGAGGGGGACACATGAAGCAGAAAACAGGACTCTTCCCTTCCCACAGAATGACCCCAAACTCTTGGGGGCTGGACAAACTACCAGAGAGGTAGACTTCTACGACCCATGAGGCAACTCCTACATTAAACGGCCTTTGTGGACAAAATATCCAGAGACAAAAGACTGAGCGACTGCCTCCCTCTCACCCTTCTTTCATATCCAGAGGAGCTCCCCTCACGGACTGTAGATCAGGCCTGCCATAACCTCGGCCCCAAACCTGAGCTGAGTTTGGGTTTTTGGATGTCTGTCTGCACAGCCGTGGCCCACACCGCCTTCAGGCTGGGGTCTCTGGAGCCACACCACAGAACTGTGCCTGCTCTCTCCTAAGAAACTGCCCGTTCCATTGGCCACAACTCTACAAAATAGTAGAAACCTCAAGGTCCCCAAGGACATCCCACTACCGCAAGCCACACTGGACAAACAGGGGCATTATGACACCAGCTGAGCAACTACTACCTCCATGCAGACACACAGACTGATATCCGCAGAGACAGAAGATTGAACCAGACAGGCCCCTAGGCCCTATTATGAACTCTTGCTTTTGTGTCCAGGTATCACTCCTCAGAGGCCTGTGTTCGAAGACCAGCATATGGGTCTATCATGAGGCACCAGACAGAACACCTCTCATCTCCACATGGAAAGCTTCCTTGTTGGAGTTGTGTCAAACCCTTCGGGTTGAAGAATCCTGCAGAGTCCCTTAGCTACTGCCACATTCCAAGGTCTCCATGGCCAACAACCCACATTATGACTCATTCTTAGGAAAGTCCATTTAAACTCAGCCTTCTGGGTAGCTCACCCAAGAGCCCGCAGATTGAGCGTGCCTTGTCTCGACCAGGCAATGGGAAGGTGAGTTGACGTTTCTCGGCATCCATGCTTAGGCCCCTGCTCTCAAGTCTTTCTGTATGGGGCATCCTGGAACCATCCAATAGTACTCGACTGTCATGAAGAAGAAAACTTTGAAGTTTGGAGCAGCTCACAACTCCCAGCGTAGGGAAACCACCCTGGCCTCATGACGCCCCCACCCCCTTCAGGTAGGGGCCGTCATGGACACAAACTCCAGCTTGAGGCAACATCTGATACTCGCCCTGACCTCAGATGCAGGAGATGTCGATTCAGCCTCTGCACAGTGGGCCCAAACCTCGTGTTACCTTGTGTTTTCAGACTTCCTTCCTCACACTCCTGGCAAACATGTCCTCAAGACTTGGAATTCTGGAACCAAAATGCAGCCCTATGCTGGCCCTCCAGAAGAAAAACGTTGCTCTATGGGGATCTCCATAAACCCCAAATGAGGATCAACCTGCTCGGTTCTCGATCTCACCCCAATTTGATTGTTCGGGATGTCCATTCATCCCTCCCCAGAGCTCTGCTTTGGAATCCCTCTTTTGGTGGGACACCTGAGGTAAAAAAACTAAAAGGACTCCTCCCATCCTTCAGATTGACCCCAAACAATTGGGATTGGACCAAATTCACAGAGAGGAAGTCTCGTCCATGGCCCATGAGGCCTCCCCGAGATTCCACAGCCATCGTTGACAACAAATCCAGAGACAAAAGTCTGAGCAAGCGCCTCACACTCGTTCTTTTGTCGTATCCCGAAGAGTTCTCCTCACGGTCTGTAGATCGGGCCTGCCATACCTACTTCCCAAACCTAAGCCGAGTTTGTGTTTTCAGACTTCTGCCCCACATTCCTGGCCCACAGACCCTTCAGGCTGGGGCCCCTGGAGCCACACATCAGGTTTGTGCCTGTCCATACCACGGGAATTCTGCCCATTCCATTGTCCACAATCGTACAAATTAGGACAAACCTCCAGAGTCCCCAAGGACATCCCAATAATGTAGGCCGCTCAGGACAAACAAGGGTCATCTGAAACCAGCTGAGCATCTACCTCTACTCAGCGTAGATGGATGTCCCCAGAGAAGAAGATTGAATCAGACAGGCCCCGAGGCCTGAATCAGATTCATTGCTTTCGGTTACAGGTATCTCTCCTCAGAGGCCTGGTTTCCAATATTAGCATATGGGTATATCATGAGGCACAAAGCAGAACAAATCTCTTCTCCACATGGGAAAATTATCCTTTGACGATGTCTCTAAACCTCCAGTTAGGAGAATCCTTCAGTGCCTGTGTACCACTGCCCCATTACAAGGCCTCGATAGACACAAAATCATATTAGGACACATGCACGGAAGAGTCCAATTCAACTCAGCATATTCGGATGCTCTGCGAGATCCAGCAGATCTAACTTGTCTTGTTGCTAGGAGACAATTGGAAATCGAGGTGGCCTACCCCGCCATCCATCCTTAGAACCCTGCTCAGAATCATTGGCCTGGAGCCAACCAACATGTCTCAATTTTCCTGCAGAAGAATTTTTGCAGTTGGGAGCTTCTCACAACTCCCATCGTGAGAAATCCCCATGGCCTCGTGATACCCCCCCCCCCTTCATGAAGGGGCCATCAGGGACATAAGGTCCATCCTGAGAAATAGTCTGATCCTCACCCTGACTACAGATGCACTAGATCTCGATTCAGGTCTGTATATTGTGCCTGCCTTGTCCTCACCCAGAAACCTAAGCCTAGCTTGTGTCCTCAGACTTCTGTCCTCAGACTAATGGCCACAAGCCCTCCAGTTTGGCAATCCAGAATTACAATGCAGCACTCTGCTTGCCCCCCAGAAGAAAAATATTGCCCTCAGGGGCTACCCAGAAACCACAAATGAAGATCAACCTGCACGCCACTTGGCTGTACCCAAAATATATAGGCTGACCTGGGCAATAATGCCCTTTCTGACAGAGGCTGAGCCTGGACCTCCTGGCCCCACCCAGACAGCTTGCCGCTCACTGAGAACATAGGACCAGCCATTGCCTTAGGTCGTTATCTCTTCCCAACCTCGGTTTTCAGGATTATGATCCTAGACCTTATCTCCAATCACTGCCCAGGTTTGAAAATGATGCAGAAATCAGAACTCCTGCCCAATGGCAAGAACCTTGTGGTTGGCTTGTTGTCCAACGTTCAGTGAAGTGGAAACATGTTTGTCCGATGAGGCCCCGCCATTGATCGCGGGCCACATAAGTGGCAAACTCACATTGTGACCCACAGCCTTAGCCCAGTCCTCAGGTAAGGCCTCTCAGGGGCTGGATGAAGAGACAGCATATTGGGTTTGCCATGCCCATAGGCCCCAATTTTTAACAATAGTTCGGGTTGTCCCTTCATTCTTCCCCAGGCCTCTGCTTTGGAATTCCTCTTTTGGTGGGACACCTGATGTAACAACCCTGAAAGGAGTACTCCATCCAACAGATTGACGAAAAACAATTGGGATCGGGCCAAATCCTCAGAGAGCAAGATACGTCCATGGCCCATGAGGCCTCCTAGACATTCCACGGCCATCGCTGAAACAAAATCCAGAGACAAAAGTGAGCAAGCGCCTCAGACTCGCACTTTCTTCATATCCTGAAAATGTCTTCTCATGGTTTGTAGATCGGGCCTGGCATCCCTACGTCCCCAAACATAAGCTGAGTTTGTGTTTTCAGACTTCTGTCCTCAAAGTCCTGGGCCACACACCATCCAGGCTGGGGACCCTGGAGCCACACATTAGGACTGTGCCTACCCAATCCATGGGAATTCTGCCCATTCCATTGTCCAAAATCGTACAAATTAGGAGAACCCTCCAAATTCCCTGAGGCCATCGCAATAGTATAGGTCGCCCGGGACAAAAAAGGTCAGTCTGAAACCAGCTGAGCATCTACCTCCACTCATACCTTAGATGGATGTCCCCAGAAAAGAAGATTGAACCAGACAGGAACCTAGGCCAAAATCGGATCCATTGCTTTGGTTTACAGGCATGTCTCCTCAAAACCCTGGTTTCCAATACCAGAAATGGGGTTTTCCTGAGGCACCCATCAGAACCAAACTCGTCTCCAGAAGGAAACTTGTGCATGGGAGCTATGTCAAAAGCTGAGGAGAATACTTCAGGGTCCCGGTGCCACCGCCCCATTCCAAGGCCCTCATGGACACAAACACACATTAGACCCATCCTCAGGAAAGTCCATTTCAACTCAGCCACCCCGGTTGCTCCCGCAAAGCCATCAGAACAAAACTGTCTTGTCCCTAGGATACAATTGGAATGCGAGGCGGGCTTCCCAGGCATCCATCCTCGAACGTTGGTCTGGACTTATCCATATGGGATGTCCTGGAGCTGTCCGACAGGTCTCAATTGTCCCGCAGAAGGAATCCTTGGAGGGGGCATCCCACCACACCCAACGTGGTAAAACCTCCACGCTTTCGAGAATACGATCCCTTATGAAGGGGCAGTCATGAACAGAAAATCCAAGCTGAGCCAACTTCTGATCCTCGCTCTGACTTCAGAAGCATGAGATATTGATTCAGATCTTCAGGGGGTTCATGCCTTGCCCTCGCCCTGAAACCCAAGTCTAGCTTGTGTTCTCAGACTTCCGTCCTCACACTCCTGGCCCAGAAGCCTACAAGTTTGGCAATTCCGGACCATCATTGCAGCACTCTGCATGCCCTCTAGAAAAAATATATTGCCTAATGAGCTGCCCGGGCACATTAAATGAGAATAAGCCTACACGGCACTCGAATGTACCCAAATTATATAGTCTAACCTGGGCAGTAATGCACTGTCTGACACAACCTGAGCCGGGACCTCCTGAGCAACAACCAAACAACTGACCGCACACTGAGCACATCAGAACCGCCATGGCCTTAGGTCATCATCGCTGCCCTACCTCAGTTTTAGGCTTCAGAACCTAGACCTTATCTCCAATCACTGCCCAGGGGTGACTGTGATGCAGAAATCAGAACGTATCCTTACCCATGGCAAGAAACCTTGTGGTTGGCATGTTGTCCAACGTTCAGTGTAGGAGAAACCAGCATTCAGCCTGAGGCCCCGCCCATTCATGAGTGCGACGAGGGCATAAACACGTATTGTGACCCTCAGCGTGAGTTCTGTCCTCTAGTACGTCCTCTCAGTGGCTGGACCATTAGATGTCATAATGGGCTTGACATGTCCCTAGGCCCCAAATTTTAACCAGATTTCTGGTTGTCCAGTCGCCCATCCCAAGGGCTCTACTCTGGAATCCCTCATTTGGTGGGACACCTGAGGTTGAAAAACTACACAAAACAAATCAACAACAACAGAACAACGGACTTCTTCCATCCCACAGAATGACCCCAAAATCTTTGGACGGGGCCAAAACCCCAGAGATTAAGACTCGTTCATTTCCCATGAAGTCACCCGGAAGTTTCACGACCATGAGTGACAGGATAACCAGAGACAAAAACTTGAGCAAGAGCCTCACACTCGCCCTATTTTCATATCCCGAAGAGTTCTCCTCATGGACTGTAGATAACAATTGCCATACCTATGACACGAAACATAAGCCGAGTTTGTGTTTTCAGACAACTGTTCAAACAGCCCTGGCCTACACACCCTACAGGCTCAGGCCCTTGGAGCCAAACTTGACGACTGTGCTTGCCCTCTCCAAGGGAATTGTATGAGCCCACTCCAATGGCCACAAACCTACTGAGAGGATAAACCTCCAATGTCGCTGAGGCCATCGCAATATTTGTGGCTTCCCAGGACAAAAAGCGGCAATCTGGGCCCATCTGAGCACCTACCGGCACTCAGACCCGTAGCCTGATGACCCAGAGGAAAAAAGGAACGAACAGGCCCCTAGGCACCTATCGGATCCATTGGTTTGGATTCCAGGCATCTCTCCTCAGAGGCCTGGATTTCAGTAACAGCATATGGCTGTTTCTTGACTCACCCATCAGAACAAATCTCATCTACACATGGGAAAATTGCATGATGGACCTGTGTGCAAGCCTCTCTTTAGGAGAACCCTTCAGGGCAACAGTGCCACCGCTATACTCCAAGGTCTCCATAGACACAAAATCATATTAGGACATATCCACGGGATAGCCCATTTACTCAGCCTCCTCAGTTGCTCCCCCAGGTCCAACAGATCTAACCTGTCTTGTTGCTTGGAGACAATTGGAATGCGAGGTTGGCTACCCAGCCATCCATCCTTAGAACCCCGCTCAGAATCCTTGTCCTGGAGACAAATATCAGGTCTCAATTGTCCTGCAGAAGAATCTTTGCAGTTGGGAGCTTCTCACAACTCCCATCGTGGGAAACCCCCATGGCCTCGTGATCCACCCCCCCTTCAAGAAGGGGCCATCAGGGACAGAATGTCAAACCTGAGCGAACGTCTGATCCTCGCCCGGACTTCAGATGCACGAGATCTCGATTCAGATCTGTAGATTGTGCCTGCCATATCCTCACACAGCAACGGAGGCCTAGCTTGGGTTCTCAGACTTCCGACCTCAGATTACTGGCCCACAAGCCCTCCAGTTTGGCAATCCAGACTACAATGCAGCACTCTGCCTGCCCTCCAGAAGAAAAACATTGCCCTCTGGGGCTACCAAGAAACCCCAAATGAGGATCAACCTGCACGCCATTCGGCTGTACCCCAAATATATAGGCTGACGTGGGCACTAATGCCGTTTCTGACACAGCATGAGCCTGGACCTCCGGGCCCCACCCAGACAGCGGGCGCACACTGAGCACATCAGACCCGCCATGGTCTTAGGTCGTCATCTCTTCTCAACCTTGGTTTTCAGGCTTCAGAACCTAGACCTTATCTCCAATCACGGCCCGGGTTTGAAAATGATGCCAAAATCAGAACTCTTTCCCCATGGCAAGAAACCTTGTGGTTGGCATGTACTCAAATTTCAGTGTAGTTGAAACCAGTGTGGCCCATGAGGCCCCGCCCATGCTTGCGGGCCACATTGGTCACAAACACACATTGTGACCCTCGCCTGAGCCCAGTACTCAGGTAAGGCCTCTCAGTGGCTGGATGGAGAGACAGCATATTGGTCTTGCCATGCACCTAGGCCACAATTTTTAACCATAGTTCGGTTGTCTCCTCACTCTTCCCCAGGGCTCTTCTTTGGAATTCCTCTTTTGGTGGGACACCTGAGGTAAAAAACATGAAAGGAGTCCTCCCATCCCAAAGATTGACGAAAAACAATTGGGATAGGGCCAAGTCCACAGAGAGCAAGATTCGTCCATGGCCCATGAGGCCTCGCCAACATTCCACGGCCATCGCTGATACAAAATCCAGAGACAAAAGCCTGAGCACGCGCTTCAGACTCGCTTATTCTTAATATCCTGAAGAGTTCTTCAGATAAGAACATAAACGACACCCGAATGCACCCAAAATATATAGTCTAACCTGGGCACTAATGCACTGTCTGACAACATGAGCCCGGAACTCGTGACCAACACCCAGACAGGTGACCGTACACTGAGCACATCAGACCCGCCATGGCCCTAGGTCATCATCTCTTCCATACCTCAGTTTTCAGGCTTCAGAACCTAGACCTTATCTCCAATCACTGCCCACGCGTCACTGTGATGCAGATCAGAACACTTCCTTACCCATGGCAAGAAACCTTGTGGTTGGCATGTTGTCCAACGTTCAGTGTAGGAGAAACCAGCATTCAGCCTGAGGCCCCGCCCATTGAGTGCGACAGGGCATAAAACGCATTGTGACCCTCAGCATGAGTCCTGGCCTATAGTACGTCCTCTCAGTGGCTTGACCATTAGATGTCATAATGCCCTTGTCATGTCCCTAGGCCCCAATTTTTAACCAGATTCCTGGTTGGCCAGTCACACCTCCCCAGGACTCTTCTCGGGAATCCCTCATTTGGTGGGTCACCTGAGGTTGAAAAACAAAACAAAACAAATTAAAAACAAAAGAACAACGGACTTCTTCCATCCCACAGAATGACCCCAAACTCTTTGGAAGGGGCCAAACCCCCAGAGTGTAAGACTCGTCCATTTCCCATGATGTCACCCGGAAATTTCAAACCATGAGTGACACGATATCCAGAGACAAAAACTTGATCAAGAGCCTCACACTCGCCCTTTTTTCATATACCGAAGAGTTTTCCTCATGGTCTGTAGATCAGTCCTGCCATACCTATGTCCCGAAACATAAGCTGACTTTGTGTTTTCAGACAACTGTCCGAACAGCCCTGGCCCACACACCCTACAGGCTCAGGCCCCTGGAGCCAAACCTGACGACTGTGCTTGCCCTCGCCAAAGGAATTGTGTGTGCCCATTCCAATGGCCACAACCCCACTAAGAGGATAAACCTCCAACGTCCCTGAGGGCATCCCAATATTTGTGGCTTCCCAGGACAAACAGGGGCAATCTGGACCCATCTGAGCACCTACGGGCACTCAGAACCGTAGAATGATGTCCCCAGAGGTAATAAGGAACGAACAGGCCCCTTTGCACCTATCGGATCCATTACTTTGGTTTCCAGGCATCTCTCCTCAGAGGCCTTTATTTCAATAACAGCATATGGCTGTTTCTTGACTCACCCATCAGAACAAATCTCATCTACACATGGGAAACTTGCATGATGGAGCTGTGTGAAAGCCTCTCTTTAGGAGAACCCTTCAGGGCCCCAGTGTCACCGCTTCATTCCAAGGTCTCTATAGACACAAAATCATATTAGGACACATCCACGGGAGAGTCCATTTCAAGTCAAGCTCCTCGGTGGCTCCTCCAGATCCAGCAGATCTAACCTGTCTTGTTGCCTCGAGAAAATTGGAATGCGATGTGGGCTACCCAGCCATCCGTCCTTAGAACCCTGCTCGGAATCGTTGTCCTGGAGCCAACCAACAGGTCTCATTGTCCTGTAGAAGAATCTTTGCAGTTCGGAGCTTCTCACAACTCCCATCGTGGGAAAACCCCCATGGCATCGTGATCCACCCCCCTTCAAGAAGGGGCCATCAGGGACAGAATGTCCAACCTGAGCGATCATCTGATCCTCGCCCTGACTTCAGATTCACGAGATCTCGATTCAGGTCTCACCCAGAAACCTAGGCCTAGCTTGGGTTATCAGACTTCCATACTCAGACTACTGGCCCACAAGCCCTCCAGTTTGGCAATCCAGAACTACAATGCAGCACTCTGCCTGCCCTCCAGAAAAAACAATGCCCTCTGGGGCTACCCAGAAACCCCAAATGAGGATCAACCTGCACGCCATTCGGCTGTACTCCAAATATATAGGCTGACTTGGGCATTAATGCCCTTTCTGACACAGCCTGAGTCTGGACCCTCTGGCCCCACCCAGACAGCAGGCCGCACATTGAGCACATCGGACCCGCCATGGCCTTAGGTAGTCATCTCTTCTCAATCTCGGTTTACTGGCTTCAGAAACTAGACCTTATCTCCAATCATGGCCCGGGTTTGAAAATGACGCAGAAATCAGAACTCTTTCCCCATGGCAAGAAACCTTGTGGTTGGCATGTTGTCCAAGGTTCAGTGAACTTGAAACCAGTGTGAATATGAGTCCCCGCCCATGCTTGCGGGCCACATTGGTCACAAACACACATTGTGACCCTCACCTGAGCCCAGTCCTCAGGTAAGGCCTCTCAGTGGCTGATGGAGAGACAGCATATTGGGCTTGCCATGCCCCTAGGGCCCATTTTTTAACCATAGTTCGGGTTGTCCCTTCACTCTTCCCCAGGGCTCTGCTTTGGAATTCCACTTTTGGTGGGACACCTGAGGTAACAATCCTGAAAGGAGTACTCCCATCCCACAGATTGATGAAAAACAATTGGGATCGGCCAAATCCACAGAAAGCAAGATTCGTCCATGGCCCCTGAGGCCACCCCAACATTCCACGGCCATCGCTGATACAGAATCCAGAGACAAAAGCCTGAGCACGCGCCTCAGAATCGCTCATTCTTAATATCCTGAAGAGTTCTTCAGAGAAGAACATACACGGCACTCGAATGCACCCAAAATATATAGTCTAACCTGGGCACTAATGCACTGTCTGACAACCTGAGCCTTGACCTCGTGACCAACACCCAGACAGCTGACCGCACACTGAGCACATCAGACCCGCCATGGCCTTAGGTCATCATCTCTTCCCTACCTCAGTTTTCAGGCTTCAGAAGTTAGACCTTATCCCAATCACTGCCCAGGGATGACTATGATGCAGAAATCAGAACTCTTCCTTACCCATGGCAAGAAACCTTGTGGTTGGCATGTTGTCCAATGTTCAGTGTAGGAGAAACCAGCATTCACCCTGAGGTCCCGCCCATTCTTGAGTGCGATGAGGGCATAAACACGCTTTTGCCCTCAGCGTGAGTCCTGTCCTCTAGTATATCCTCTCAGTGGCTGGACCATTAGATGTCATAATGGGCTTGACATGTCCCTAGTCCCCAATTTTTAACCAGATTTCTGGTTGTCCAGTCGCCCCTCCCCAGGGCTCTACTCTGGAATCCCGCATTTGGTGGGACACCTGTGGTTGAAAAACAAAACAAAACAAATCAACCACAACAGAGCAACGGACTTCTTCCATCCCACAGAATGACCCCAAACTCTTTGGACGGGGCCAAACCCCCAGAGAGTAAGACTCGTCCATTTCCCATGAAGTCACCCGGAAATTTCACGACCATGAATGACACGATATCCAGAGACAAATACTTGAGCAAGAGCCTCACACTCGCCCAAGTTTCATATCCCGAAGAGTTCTCCTCATGGTCTGTAGATCAGTCCTGCCATACCTATGACCCGAAACATAAGCCGAGTTTTTTGTTTTCAGACAACTGTCCAAACAACCGTGGCCTACACATCCTACAGGCTCAGGCCCCTGGAGCCAAACCTGACGACTGTGCTTGCCCTCTCCAAGAGAATTGTATGTAACCATTCCAATGGCCACAAACCTACTAAGAGGATAAACCTCCACAGTCCCTGAGGCCTTCCCAATATTTGTGGCGTCCCAGGACAAACAGGGGCAATCTGGGCCCATCTGAGCACCTACCGCCACTCATACCCGTAGCCTGATGTCCCCAGATGTAAAAAGGAAAGAACAGGCCCCTAGTCACCTATCGGATCCATTGGTTTGGCTTCCAGGCATCTCTCCTCAGAGGCCTGGATTTCAATAACAGCATATGGCTGTTTCTTGACTCAACCATCAGAACAAATCTCATCTACACATGGGAAACTTGCACGATGGAGCTGTATAAGCCTCACTTTAGGAGAACCCTAATGGCTCCAGTGCCACCGCTTCATTCAAAGGTCTCCATAGACGCAATATCATATTAGGACACATCCACAGGAGAGTCCATTTCAACTCAGCCTCCTCGGTTGCTCCCCCAGATCCAGGATATCTAACTTGTCTTGTTGCGTGGAGACAATTGGAATGTGAGGTGGGCTACCCAGCCATCCATTCTTAGAACCCTGCTCGGAATCGTTGTCCTGGAGCCACCAACAGGTCTCAATTGTCCTGCAGAAGAATTTTTGCTGTTGGGAGCTTTAAACAACTCCCATCGTAGGAAAACACCCATGGCCTCGTAATCCACACCCCCTTCAAAAAGGGGGATCAGGGAAAAAATGTCCAACCTGAGCGATCGTCCGATCCTCGCCCTGACCTCAGATGCACGAGATCTCGATTCAGGTCAGTAGATTGTGCCTGTCATATCCTCACCCAGAATCCTAGGCCTAGCTTGGGTTCTCAGACTTCCGTCCTCAGACTACTGGCCCAAAAGCCGTCTAGTTTGGCAATCCAGACTACAATGCAGCACTCTGCCTGCACTCCAGAAGAAAAACATTGCCCTCTGTGGCTACCCAGAAACACCTAATGAGGATCAACCTACACGCCATTCGGCTGTACCCCAAATATATAGGCTGTCCTGGGCACTAATGCCCTTTCTGACACAGCCTGAGCCTGGACATCCTGGCCCCACCCAGACAGCTGGCCGCACGCTGAGCACATCGGACCCGCCATGGCCTTAGGTCGTCATCTCTTCTCACCTCGGTTTTCAGCCTTCAGAACCTAGACCTTATCTCCAATCACGGCCCGGGTTTTAAAATGAAGCAGAAATCAGAACTCTTTCCCCATGGCAAGAAACCTTTTGGTTGGCATGTTGTCCAAGGTTCAGTGTAGTTGAAACCAGTGTGGCCTAAGAGGCCCCGCCCATGCTTGCGGGCCTCATTGGTCACAAATACACCTTGTGACACTCAGCCTGATCCCAGTCCTCAGGTAAGGCCTCTCATTGGCTGGATGGAGAGACAGCATATTGGGCTTGCCTAGCCCCTAGGCCCCAATTTTTAACCGTAGTTCGGGTTGTCCCTTCACTCTTCCTCAGAGTTCTCCATTGGAATTCCTCTTGGTGGGACACCTGAGGTAACAAACCTGAAAGGAGTCCTCCCATTCCACAGATTGACGAAAAACAATTACTCGGGCCAAGTTCACAGAGAGCAAGATTCGTCCATGGACCCTGAGGCCACCCCAACTTTCCACGGCCATCGCTGATACAAATCCAGAGTCAAAAGCCTGAGCACGCGCCTCAGACTCGCTCATTCTTAATATCCTGAAGAGTTCTTCAGATAAGAACATACACGGCACTCGAATGCACCCAAAATATATAGTCTAACCTGGGCACTAATGCACTGTCTGACAACCTGAGCCTGGACCTCGTGACCAACACCCAGACAGCTGACTTCACACTGAGCACATCAGACCCGCTATGGCCTTAGGTGATCATCTCTTCCCTACCTTAGTTTTCAGGCTTCAGAAACTAGACCTTATCTCCAATCACTGCCCAGGTGTGACTCTGATGCAGAAATCATAACTCTTCCTTACCCATGGCAAGAAACCTTGTGGTTGGCATGTTGTCCAACGTTCAGTGTAGGAGAAACCAGCATTCACCCTGAGGCCCCGCCCATTTTTGAGTGCGACGAGGTAATAAACACGGTTGTGTCCCTCAGCGTGAGTCCTGTCCTCTAGTAGATCCTCTTAGTGGCAGGACCATTAGATGTCATAATCGGCTTGACATGTCCCTAGGCCCCAATTTTTAACCAGATTTCTGGTTGTCCAGTCGCCCCTCCCCTGGGCTCTACTCTGGAATACCTCATTTAGTGGGACACCTGAGGTTGAAAAACAAACAAAACACATCAACCACAACAGATCAACGGACTTCTTCCATCCCACAGAATGACCCCAAACTCTTTGGACGGGGCCAAACCCCCAGAGAGTAAGACTCGTCCATTTCCCATGAAGTCACCCGGAAATTTCACGACCATGAGTGACACGATATCTAGAGACAAAAACTTGAGCAAGAGCCTCACACTCGCCCTTTTTTCATACCCCTAAGTGTTCTCCTCATGGTCTGTAGATCAGTCCTGCCATACCTATGACCTGAAACATAAGCCGAGTTTGTGTTTTCAGACAACAGTCCAAACAGCCCTGGCCTACACATCCTACAGGCTCAGGCCCCTGGAGCCAAACCTGACGACTGTGCTTACCCTCTCCAAGGGAATTGTATGTGCCCATTCCAATGGCCACAACCCTACTAATGGGATAAAACCTCCAAAGTCCCTGAGGCCATCCCAATATTTGTGGCTTCCCAGGACAAACAGGGGCAATCTGGGCCCATCTGAACACCTACCTGCACTCAGACCTGTAGACTGATGTCCCCAGAGGGAAAAAGGAACGAACAGGCCCCTAGGCAACTATCGGATCCATTGTTTGGATTCCAGGCATCTCTCCTCAGAGGCCTGTATTTCAATAACAGCATATGCCTGTTTCTTGACTCACCCATCAGAACAAATCTCATCTACACATGGGAAACTTGCATGATGAGCTGTGTGAATGCCCCTCTTTAAGAGAACCCTTCAGGGACCCAGTGCCATCTCTTCATTCCAAGGTCTCCATAGACACAAAATCATATTAGGACACATCCACGGGC
This sequence comes from Mustela putorius furo, assembly GCF_011764305.1. Taxonomy (NCBI): domain Eukaryota; kingdom Metazoa; phylum Chordata; class Mammalia; order Carnivora; family Mustelidae; genus Mustela; species Mustela putorius. The sequence continues at coordinate 120,668 of NW_025421746.1, read as the reverse complement.
GAGTCCATTTCAAATCAGCCTCCTCGGTTGCTCCCCCAGATCCAGCAGATCTAACCTGTCTTGTTGCTTGGAGACAATTGGAATGCGAGGTGGGCTACCCAGCCATCCATCCTTAGAACCCTGCTCGGAATCGTTGTCCTGGAGCAAACCAATAGGTCTCAAATGTCCTGCAGAAGAATCTTTGCAGTTGGAAGCTTCTCAAAACTCCCATCGTGGAAAAACCCCCATGGTCTCGTGATCCACCCCCCCTTCAAGAAGGGGCACGAGGGACAGAATGTCCAACCTGAGTGATCGTCTGATCCTCGACTTGACTTCCGACGCACGAGATCTCGATACAGGTCTGTAGATTGTGCCTGCCATATCCTCACTCAGAAACCATGGCCTAGCTTCGGTTCTCAGACTTCCGTCCTCAGACTACTGGCCCAGAAGCCCTCCAGAATGGCAATATAGAAATGCAATGCAGCACTCTGCCTACCGTCCAGAAGAAAAACATTGCCCTCTAGGGCTACCCAGAAACCCCCAATGAGGATCAACCTGCTGCACCCCAAATATATAGCCTGACTTGGGCACTAATGCCCATTCTGACAAGGCTGAACCTGGACTTCTTGGTCCAACCCAGACAGCTGGCCGCACACTGAGCACATCGGATCCGCCATGGCCTTAGGTTGTCATCTCTTCTCAACTTCGGTTTTCAAGCTTCAGAACCTAGACCTTATCTCCAATCACTGCCCAGGGGTGACTGTGATGCAGAAATCAGAACTCTTCCTTACCCATGGCAAGAAACCATGTGGTTGGCATGTTGTCCAACGTTCAGTGTAGGAGAAACCAGCATTCACCCTGAGGCCCCGCCCATTCTTGTGTGCGACGAGGGCATAAACACGCATTGTGACCCTCAGCGTGAGTCCTGACGTCTAGTACGTCCTCTCAGTGGCTGGACCATTAGGTGTCATAATGGGCTTGACATGTCCATAGGCCCCAATTTTTATCCAGATTTCTGGATGTCCAGTCGCCCCTCCCCAGGGCTCTACTCTGGAATCCCTCATTCGGTGGGACACCTGAGGTTGAAAAAAAAAAAAACAAACAGAACAACGGATTTCTTCAATCCCACAGAATGACCCCAAACTCTTTGGACGAGGCCAAACCCCCAGAGAGTAAGACTCGTCCTTATCCCATGAAGTCACCCGGAAATTTCAAGACCATGAGTGACACGATGTCCAGAGAGAAAAAAACATGCGCAAGAGCCTCACTCTCGCCCTTTTTTTCATATCCCGAGGAGTTCCTCTCATCGTCTGTAGATCAGTTCTGCCATACCTATGACCGGAAATATAAGCCTAGTTTGTGTTTCCAGACAACTGTCCAAAAGCCGTGGCCTACACATCCTACAGGCTCAGGGCACTGGAGCCAAACCTGACGACTGTGCTTGACCTCTCCAAGGGAATTGTATGTGCCCATTCCAATGGCCACAACCCTACTAAGAGGATAAACCTCCAAAGTCCCTGAGGGCATCCCAATATTTGTGGCTTCCCAGGACAAACAGGGGCAATCTGGACCCATTTGAGCACCTACGGGCACCCAGAACTGTAGAATGATGTCCCCAGAGGTAATAAGGAACGAACAGGCCCCTTTGCACCTATCGGATCCATTACTTTGGTTTCCAGGCATCTCTCCTCAGAGGCCTTTATTTCAATAACAGCATATGGCTGTTTCTTGACTCACCCATCAGAGCAAATCTCATCTACACATGGGAAACTTGCATGATGGAGCTGTGTGAAAGCCTCTCTTTAGGAGAACCCTTCAGGGCCCCAGTGCCACCGCTTCATTCCAAGGTCTCCATAGACACAAAATCATATTAGGACACATCCACGGGAGAGTCCATTTCAACTCACCCTCCTCGGTTGCTCATCCAGATCCAGCAGATCTAACCTGTCTTGTTGCTTGGAGACAATTGGAATGCGAGGTGGGCTACCCAGCCATCGATCCTTAGAACCCTAATCAGAATTGTTGTCCTGGAGCCAACCAACAGGTCACAATTGTCCTACAGAAGAATCTTTGCAGCTGGGAGCTTCTCACAACTCCCATCGTGGGAAAACCCCCATGGCCGCGTGATCCACCCCCCCTTCAAGAAGGGGCCATCAGGCACAGAATGTCCAACCTGAGCGATCATCTGATCCTCGCCCTGACATCAGATGCACGAGATCTCGATTCAGGTCTGTAGATTGTGCCTGCCATATCCTCACCCAGAAACCTAGGACTAGCTTGGGTTCTCAGACTTCCGTCCTCAGACTACTGGCCCACAAGCCCTCTAGTTTGGCAATCCAGAACTGCAATGCAGCACTCTGCCTGCCCTCCAAAAGAAAATCATTGCCCTCTGCGGCTACCCGGTAACCCCAAATGAGGATCAACTGGGAACGCATTTCGGCTGTACCCCAATATAGGCTGACCTGGGCACTAATGCCCTTTCTGACACAGCCTGAGCCTGGACCTCCGGGACCCACCCAGACAGCTGGACGCACACTGAGCACATCGGACCCACCCTGGCCTTAGGTCCTCATCTCTTCTCAACCTCGGTTTTCAGCCTTCAGAACCTAGACCTTATCTTCAATCACGGCCCGGGTTTGAAAATGATGCAGAAATCAGAACTCTTTCCCCATGGCAAGAAACCTTGTGGTTGGCATGTTGTCGAAGGTTCATTGTACTTGATACCAGTGTGGCCCATGAGGCCCCGCCCATGCTTGCGGGCCACATTGGTCACAAACACACATTGTGACCCTCAGCCTGAGCCCAGTCCTCAGGTAAGGCCACTCAGTGGCTGGATGAGAGACAGCATATTGGTCTTGCCATGCCCATAGGCTCCAATTTTTAACCATAGTTCGGGTTTTCCCTTCACTCTTCCCCAGGGCTCTGCTTTGGAATTCCGCTTTTGGTGGGACTCCTGAGGTAACAAACCTGAAAGGAGTCCTCCCATTCCAAAGATTGACGAAAAACAATTGGGATCGGGCCAAGTCCATAGAGAGCAAGATTCGTCCATGGCCCATGAGGCCTCCCCAACATTCCACGGCCATCGCTGATACAAAATCCAGAGACAAAAGCGTGAGCACGCGCTTCAGACTCGCTCATTCTTCATATCCTGAAGAGTTCGTCAGAAAAGAACATACACGGCACTCGAAGGCACCCAAAATATATAGTCTAACCTGGGTACTAATGCACTGTCTGACAACCTGAGCCCGGACCTCGTGACCAACACCCAGACAGCTGACCGAACACTGAGCACATCAGACCCGCCATGGCCTTAGGTCATCATCTCTTCCCTACCTCAGTTTTCAGGCTTCAGAATCTAGACCTTATCTCCAATCACTGCGCAGGGGTGACTGTGATGCAGAAATCAGAACGTTTCCTTACCCATGGCAAGAAACCTTGTGGTTGGCATGTTGTCCAACGTTCAGTGTAGGAGATACAAGCATTCAGCCTGAGGCCCCGCCCATTCTTGAGTGTGACAAGGGCATAAACACGTATTGTGACCCTCAGCGTGAGTCCTGTCCTCTAGTACGTCCTCTCACTGGCTGGACCATTAGATGTCATAATGGGCTTGACATGTCCCTAGGCCCCAAATTTTAACCAGATTTCTGGTTGTCCAGTTGCCCATCCCCAGGGCTCTACTCTGGAATCCCTCATTTGGTGGGACACCTGAGGTTGAAAAAAACAACACAAAACAAATCAATAACAACAGAACAACGGACTTCTTCCATCCCACAGAATGACCCCAAAATCTTTGGACGGGGCCAAACCCCCAGAGATTAAGACTCGTCCATTTCCCATGAAGTCACCCGGAAATTTCACGACCATGAGTGACACGATATCCAGAGACAAAAACTTGAGCAAGAGCCTCACGCTGGCCCTTTTTTTCATATCCCGAAGAGTTCCTCTCATGGTCTGTAGTTAAGTCCTGCCATACCTATGATCCGAAACATAAGCCGAGTTTGTGTATTCAGACAACTGTTCAAACAGCCCTGGCCTACACACCCTACAGGCACAGGCCCCTGGAGCCAAACTTGACGACTGTGCTTGCCCTCTCCAAGGGAATTGTATGTGCCCATTCCAATGGCCACAACCATACTAAAAGGATAAACCTCCAAAGTACCTGAGGCCATCCCAATATTTGTGGCTTCCCAAGACAAACAGCGTCAATCTGGGCCCATCTGAGCACCTACCAGCACTCAGACCCGTAGACTGATGTCCCCAGAGGAAAAAAGGAACGAACAGGCCCCTAGGCACCTAAAAGATCCATTGCATTGGTTTCCTGGCATCTCTCCTCAGAGGCCTGGATTTCAATAACAGCATATGGCTGTTTCTTGACTCACCCATCAGAACAAATCTCATCTACACATGGGAAAATTGCACAATGGACCTGTGTGCAAGCCTCCCTTTAGGAGAACCCTTCAGGGCAACAGTGCCACCGCTTCTTTCCAAGGTCTCCATAGACACAAAATCATATTAGGACTTATCCACGGGAGTGTCCATTTACTCAGCCTCCTCAGTTGCTCCCCCAGGTCCAGCAGATCTAACCTGTCTTGTTGCTTGGAGACAATTGGAATGCGAGGTGGGCTACCCAGCCATCCATCCTTAGAACACTGCTCGGAATCCTTGTCTTGGAGACAACCATCAGGTCTCAATTATCCTGCAGAAGAATCTTTGCAGTGGGGAGCTTCTCACAACTCCCATTGTGGGAAAACCCCCATGGCCTCGTGATCCACCCCCCCTTCAAGAAGGGGCCATCAGGGACCGACTGTCCAACCGGAGCGATCGTCTGATCCTCGCCCTGACTTCAGATGCACGAGATCTCGATTCAGGTCTGTAGATTGTGCCTGCCATACATTCACCTAGAATCCTAGGCCTAGCTTGGGTTCTCAGACTTCCGTCCTCAGACTACTGGCCCACAAGCCCTCCATTTTGGCAATCCAGACTACAATGCAGCACTCTGCCTGCCCTCCAGAAGAAAAACATTGCCCTCAGGGGTTACCCAGAAACCACAAATGAGAATCAGCCTGCACGCCATTCGGCTGTACCCCAAATATAGAGGCTGACCTGGGCACTAATGCCCTTTCTGACACAGCCTGTGCATGATCCTCCGGGCCCCACCTAGAGAGCTGGCCGCACACTGATCACATCGTACCCGCCATGGCCTTAGGTCGTTATCTCTTCTCAACCTCAGTTTTCAGGCTTCAGAACCTAGGCCTTATCTCCATTCATGGCCCGGGTTTGTAAAGGATGCAGAAATCAGAACTCTTTCCCCATTGCAAGAAACCTTGTGGTTTGCATGTTGTCCAAAGTTCAGTGTAGTTGAAATCCGTGTGGCCCATGAGGCCCCGTCCATGCTTGCTGGCCACATTGGTCACAAACACACATTGTGACCCTCAGCCTGAGCCCAGTCCACAGGTAAGGCCTCTCAGTGGCTGGATGGAGAGACAGCATATTGGGCTTGCCATGCCCTTAGGCCCAAATTTTTAACCATAGTTCGGGTTGTCCCTTCACTCTTCCCCAGGGCTCTGCTTTGGAATTCCTCTTTTCGTGGGACACCTGAGGTAACAAACCTGAAAGGAGTCCTCCCATCCCACAGATTGACGAAAAACAATTGGGATCAGGCCAAATCCACAGAGAGCAAGATTCGTCCATGGCCCATGAGGCCTCCCCAACATTCCACAGCCACAGCTGATAGAAAAATCCAGAGACAAAAGCCTGAGCACGAGCCTAGGCCTCGATCATTCTTCATATCCTGAAGTGTTCTTCAGATAAGAACGTACACGACACTCGAATGCACCCAAAATATATAGTCTAACCTGGGCACTAATGCACTGTCTGACAACCTGAGCCCGGACCTCGTGACCAACACCCACAAAGGTGACCGCAAACTGAGCACATCAGACCCGCCATGGCCTTAGATCATCATCTCTTCCCTACCTCAGTTTTCAGGCTTCAGAACCTAGACCGTATTTCCAATCACTGCCCAGGGGTGACTGTGATGCAGAAATCAGAACTCTTCCTTACCCATGGCAAGAAACCTTGTGGTTGGCATGTTGTCCAATGTTCAGTGTAGGAGAAACCAGCATTCACCCTGAGGTCCCGCCCATTCTTGAGTGCGATGAGGGCATAAACACGCTTTTGCCCTCAGCGTGAGTCCTGTCCTCTAGTATATCCTCTCAGTGGCTGGACCATTAGATGTCATAATGGGCTTGACATGTCCCTAGTCCCCAATTTTTAACCAGATTTCTGGTTGTCCAGTCGCCCCTCCCCAGGGCTCTACTCTGGAATCCCGCATTTGGTGGGACACCTGTGGTTGAAAAACAAAACAAAACAAATCAACCACAACAGAGCAACGGACTTCTTCCATCCCACAGAATGACCCCAAACTCTTTGGACGGGGCCAAACCCCCAGAGAGTAAGACTCGTCCATTTCCCATGAAGTCACCCGGAAATTTCACGACCATGAATGACACGATATCCAGAGACAAATACTTGAGCAAGAGCCTCACACTCGCCCAAGTTTCATATCCCGAAGAGTTCTCCTCATGGTCTGTAGATCAGTCCTGCCATACCTATGACCCGAAACATAAGCCGAGTTTTTTGTTTTCAGACAACTGTCCAAACAACCGTGGCCTACACATCCTACAGGCTCAGGCCCCTGGAGCCAAACCTGACGACTGTGCTTGCCCTCTCCAAGAGAATTGTATGTAACCATTCCAATGGCCACAAACCTACTAAGAGGATAAACCTCCACAGTCCCTGAGGCCTTCCCAATATTTGTGGCGTCCCAGGAGGACAAACAGGGGCAATCTGGGCCCATCTGAGCACCTACCGCCACTCATACCCGTAGCCTGATGTCCCCAGATGTAAAAAGGAAAGAACAGGCCCCTAGTCACCTATCGGATCCATTGGTTTGGCTTCCAGGCATCTCTCCTCAGAGGCCTGGATTTCAATAACAGCATATGGCTGTTTCTTGACTCAACCATCAGAACAAATCTCATCTACACATGGGAAACTTGCACGATGGAGCTGTATAAGCCTCACTTTAGGAGAACCCTAATGGCTCCAGTGCCACCGATTCATTCAAAGGTCTCCATAGACGCAATATCATATTAGGACACATCCACAGGAGAGTCCATTTCAACTCAGCCTCCTCGGTTGCTCCCCCAGATGCAGGATATCTAACTTGTCTTGTTGCGTGGAGACAATTGGAATGTGAGGTGGGCTACCCAGCCATCCATTCTTAGAACCCTGCTCGGAATCGTTGTCCTGGAGCCACCAACAGGTCTCAATTGTCCTGCAGAAGAATTTTTGCTGTTGGGAGCTTTAAACAACTCCCATCGTAGGAAAACACCCATGGCCTCGTAATCCACACCCCCTTCAAAAAGGGGGATCAGGGAAAAAATGTCCAACCTGAGCGATCGTCCGATCCTCGCCCTGACCTCAGATGCACGAGATCTCGATTCAGGTCAGTAGATTGTGCCTGTCATATCCTCACCCAGAATCCTAGGCCTAGCTTGGGTTCTCAGACTTCCGTCCTCAGACTACTGGCCCAAAAGCCGTCTAGTTTGGCAATCCAGACTACAATGCAGCACTCTGCCTGCACTCCAGAAGAAAAACATTGCCCTCTGTGGCTACCCAGAAACACCTAATGAGGATCAACCTACACGCCATTCGGCTTACCCCAAATATATAGGCTGTCCTGGGCACTAATGCCCTTTCTGACACAGCCTGAGCCTGGACATCCTGGCCCCACCCAGACAGCTGGCCGCACGCTGAGCACATCGGACCCGCCATGGCCTTAGGTCGTCATCTCTTCTCACCTCGGTTTTCAGCCTTCAGAACCTAGACCTTATCTCCAATCACGGCCCGGGTTTTAAAATGAAGCAGAAATCAGAACTCTTTCCCCATGGCAAGAAACCTTTTGGTTGGCATGTTGTCCAAGGTTCAGTGTAGTTGAAACCAGTGTGGCCTAAGAGGCCCCGCCCATGCTTGCGGGCCTCATTGGTCACAAATACACCTTGTGACACTCAGCCTGATCCCAGTCCTCAGGTAAGGCCTCTCATTGGCTGGATGGAGAGACAGCATATTGGGCTTGCCTAGCCCCTAGGCCCCAATTTTTAACCGTAGTTCGGGTTGTCCATTCACTCTTCCTCAGAGTTCTCCATTGGAATTCCTCTTGGTGGGACACCTGAGGTAACAAACCTGAAAGGAGTCCTCCCATTCCACAGATTGACGAAAAACAATTACTCGGGCCAAGTTCACAGAGAGCAAGATTCGTCCATGGACCCTGAGGCCACCCCAACTTTCCACGGCCATCGCTGATACAAAATCCAGAGTCAAAAGCCTGAGCACGCGCCTCAGACTCGCTCATTCTTAATATCCTGAAGAGTTCTTCAGATAAGAACATACACGGCACTCGAATGCACCCAAAATATATAGTCTAACCTGGGCACTAATGCACTGTCTGACAACCTGAGCCTGGACCTCGTGACCAACACCCAGACAGCTGACTTCACACTGAGCACATCAGACCCGCTATGGCCTTAGGTGATCATCTCTTCCCTACCTTAGTTTTCAGGCTTCAGAAACTAGACCTTATCTCCAATCACTGCCCAGGTGTGACTCTGATGCAGAAATCATAACTCTTCCTTACCCATGGCAAGAAACCTTGTGGTTGGCATGTTGTCCAACGTTCAGTGTAGGAGAAACCAGCATTCACCCTGAGGCCCCGCCCATTTTTGAGTGCGACGAGGTAATAAACACGGTTGTGTCCCTCAGCGTGAGTCCTGTCCTCTAGTAGATCCTCTTAGTGGCAGGACCATTAGATGTCATAATCGGCTTGACATGTCCCTAGGCCCCAATTTTTAACCAGATTTCTGGTTGTCCAGTCGCCCCTCCCCTGGGCTCTACTCTGGAATACCTCATTTAGTGGGACACCTGAGGTTGAAAAACAAACAAAAAAACACATCAACCACAACAGATCAACGGACTTCTTCCATCCCACAGAATGACCCCAAACTCTTTGGACGGGGCCAAACCCCCAGAGAGTAAGACTCGTCCATTTCCCATGAAGTCACCCGGAAATTTCACGACCATGAGTGACACGATATCTAGAGACAAAAACTTGAGCAAGAGCCTCACACTCGCCCTTTTTTCATACCCCTAAGTGTTCTCCTCATGGTCTGTAGATCAGTCCTGCCATACCTATGACCTGAAACATAAGCCGAGTTTGTGTTTTCAGACAACAGTCCAAACAGCCCTGGCCTACACATCCTACAGGCTCAGGCCCCTGGAGCCAAACCTGACGACTGTGCTTACCCTCTCCAAGGGAATTGTATGTGCCCATTCCAATGGCCACAACCCTACTAATGGGATAAAACCTCCAAAGTCCCTGAGGCCATCCCAATATTTGTGGCTTCCCAGGACAAACAGGGGCAATCTGGGCCCATCTGAACACCTACCTGCACTCAGACCTGTAGACTGATGTCCCCAGAGGGAAAAAGGAACGAACAGGCCCCTAGGCAACTATCGGATCCATTGTTTGGATTCCAGGCATCTCTCCTCAGAGGCCTGTATTTCAATAACAGCATATGCCTGTTTCTTGACTCACCCATCAGAACAAATCTCATCTACACATGGGAAACTTGCATGATGAGCTGTGTGAATGCCCCTCTTTAAGAGAACCCTTCAGGGACCCAGTGCCATCTCTTCATTCCAAGGTCTCCATAGACACAAAATCATATTAGGACACATCCACGGGCGAGTCCATTTCAAATCAGCCTCCTCGGTTGCTCCCCCAGATCCAGCAGATCTAACCTGTCTTGTTGCTTGGAGACAATTGGAATGCGAGGTGGGCTACCCAGCCATCCATCCTTAGAACCCTGCTCGGAATCGTTGTCCTGGAGCAAACCAATAGGTCTCAAATGTCCTGCAGAAGAATCTTTGCAGTTGGAAGCTTCTCAAAACTCCCATCGTGGAAAAACCCCCATGGTCTCGTGATCCACCCCCCCTTCAAGAAGGGGCACGAGGGACAGAATGTCCAACCTGAGTGATCGTCTGATCCTCGACTTGACTTCCGACGCACGAGATCTCGATACAGGTCTGTAGATTGTGCCTGCCATATCCTCACTCAGAAACCATGGCCTAGCTTCGGTTCTCAGACTTCCGTCCTCAGACTACTGGCCCAGAAGCCCTCCAGAATGGCAATATAGAAATGCAATGCAGCACTCTGCCTACCGTCCAGAAGAAAAACATTGCCCTCTAGGGCTACCCAGAAACCCCCAATGAGGATCAACCTGCTGCACCCCAAATATATAGCCTGACTTGGGCACTAATGCCCATTCTGACAAGGCTGAACCTGGACTTCTTGGTCCAACCCAGACAGCTGGCCGCACACTGAGCACATCGGATCCGCCATGGCCTTAGGTTGTCATCTCTTCTCAACTTCGGTTTTCAAGCTTCAGAACCTAGACCTTATCTCCAATCACTGCCCAGGGGTGACTGTGATGCAGAAATCAGAACTCTTCCTTACCCATGGCAAGAAACCATGTGGTTGGCATGTTGTCCAACGTTCAGTGTAGGAGAAACCAGCATTCACCCTGAGGCCCCGCCCATTCTTGTGTGCGACGAGGGCATAAACACGCATTGTGACCCTCAGCGTGAGTCCTGACGTCTAGTACGTCCTCTCAGTGGCTGGACCATTAGGTGTCATAATGGGCTTGACATGTCCATAGGCCCCAATTTTTATCCAGATTTCTGGATGTCCAGTCGCCCCTCCCCAGGGCTCTACTCTGGAATCCCTCATTCGGTGGGACACCTGAGGTTGAAAAAAAAAAAACAAAACAGAACAACGGATTTCTTCAATCCCACAGAATGACCCCAAACTCTTTGGACGAGGCCAAACCCCCAGAGAGTAAGACTCGTCCTTATCCCATGAAGTCACCCGGAAATTTCAAGACCATGAGTGACACGATGTCCAGAGAGAAAAACATGCGCAAGAGCCTCACTCTCGCCCTTTTTTCATATCCCGAGGAGTTCCTCTCATCGTCTGTAGATCAGTTCTGCCATACCTATGACCGGAAATATAAGCCTAGTTTGTGTTTCCAGACAACTGTCCAAAAGCCGTGGCCTACACATCCTACAGGCTCAGGGCACTGGAGCCAAACCTGACGACTGTGCTTGACCTCTCCAAGGGAATTGTATGTGCCCATTCCAATGGCCACAACCCTACTAAGAGGATAAACCTCCAAAGTCCCTGAGGGCATCCCAATATTTGTGGCTTCCCAGGACAAACAGGGGCAATCTGGACCCATTTGAGCACCTACGGGCACCCAGAACTGTAGAATGATGTCCCCAGAGGTAATAAGGAACGAACAGGCCCCTTTGCACCTATCGGATCCATTACTTTGGTTTCCAGGCATCTCTCCTCAGAGGCCTTTATTTCAATAACAGCATATGGCTGTTTCTTGACTCACCCATCAGAGCAAATCTCATCTACACATGGGAAACTTGCATGATGGAGCTGTGTGAAAGCCTCTCTTTAGGAGAACCCTTCAGGGCCCCAGTGCCACCGCTTCATTCCAAGGTCTCCATAGACACAAAATCATATTAGGACACATCCACGGGAGAGTCCATTTCAACTCACCCTCCTCGGTTGCTCATCCAGATCCAGCAGATCTAACCTGTCTTGTTGCTTGGAGACAATTGGAATGCGAGGTGGGCTACCCAGCCATCGATCCTTAGAACCCTAATCAGAATTGTTGTCCTGGAGCCAACCAACAGGTCACAATTGTCCTACAGAAGAATCTTTGCAGCTGGGAGCTTCTCACAACTCCCATCGTGGGAAAACCCCCATGGCCGCGTGATCCACCCCCCCTTCAAGAAGGGGCCATCAGGCACAGAATGTCCAACCTGAGCGATCATCTGATCCTCGCCCTGACATCAGATGCACGAGATCTCGATTCAGGTCTGTAGATTGTGCCTGCCATATCCTCACCCAGAAACCTAGGACTAGCTTGGGTTCTCAGACTTCCGTCCTCAGACTACTGGCCCACAAGCCCTCTAGTTTGGCAATCCAGAACTGCAATGCAGCACTCTGCCTGCCCTCCAAAAGAAAATCATTGCCCTCTGCGGCTACCCGGTAACCCCAAATGAGGATCAACTGGGAACGCATTTCGGCTGTACCCCAATATAGGCTGACCTGGGCACTAATGCCCTTTCTGACACAGCCTGAGCCTGGACCTCCGGGACCCACCCAGACAGCTGGACGCACACTGAGCACATCGGACCCACCCTGGCCTTAGGTCCTCATCTCTTCTCAACCTCGGTTTTCAGCCTTCAGAACCTAGACCTTATCTTCAATCACGGCCCGGGTTTGAAAATGATGCAGAAATCAGAACTCTTTCCCCATGGCAAGAAACCTTGTGGTTGGCATGTTGTCGAAGGTTCATTGTACTTGATACCAGTGTGGCCCATGAGGCCCCGCCCATGCTTGCGGGCCACATTGGTCACAAACACACACATTGTGACCCTCAGCCTGAGCCCAGTCCTCAGGTAAGGCCACTCAGTGGCTGGATGAGAGACAGCATATTGGTCTTGCCATGCCCATAGGCTCCAATTTTTAACCATAGTTCGGGTTTTCCCTTCACTCTTCCCCAGGGCTCTGCTTTGGAATTCCGCTTTTGGTGGGACTCCTGAGGTAACAAACCTGAAAGGAGTCCTCCCATTCCAAAGATTGACGAAAAAACAATTGGGATCGGGCCAAGTCCATAGAGAGCAAGATTCGTCCATGGCCCATGAGGCCTCCCCAACATTCCACGGCCATCGCTGATACAAAATCCAGAGACAAAAGCGTGAGCACGCGCTTCAGACTCGCTCATTCTTCATATCCTGAAGAGTTCGTCAGAAAAGAACATACACGGCACTCGAAGGCACCCAAAATATATAGTCTAACCTGGGTACTAATGCACTGTCTGACAACCTGAGCCCGGACCTCGTGACCAACACCCAGACAGCTGACCGAACACTGAGCACATCAGACCCGCCATGGCCTTAGGTCATCATCTCTTCCCTACCTCAGTTTTCAGGCTTCAGAATCTAGACCTTATCTCCAATCACTGCGCAGGGGTGACTGTGATGCAGAAATCAGAACGTTTCCTTACCCATGGCAAGAAACCTTGTGGTTGGCATGTTGTCCAACGTTCAGTGTAGGAGATACAAGCATTCAGCCTGAGGCCCCGCCCATTCTTGAGTGTGACAAGGGCATAAACACGTATTGTGACCCTCAGCGTGAGTCCTGTCCTCTAGTACGTCCTCTCACTGGCTGGACCATTAGATGTCATAATGGGCTTGACATGTCCCTAGGCCCCAAATTTTAACCAGATTTCTGGTTGTCCAGTTGCCCATCCCCAGGGCTCTACTCTGGAATCCCTCATTTGGTGGGACACCTGAGGTTGAAAAACAACACAAAACAAATCAATAACAACAGAACAACGGACTTCTTCCATCCCACAGAATGACCCCAAAATCTTTGGACGGGGCCAAACCCCCAGAGATTAAGACTCGTCCATTTCCCATGAAGTCACCCGGAAATTTCACGACCATGAGTGACACGATATCCAGAGACAAAAACTTGAGCAAGAGCCTCACGCTGGCCCTTTTTTCATATCCCGAAGAGTTCCTCTCATGGTCTGTAGTTAAGTCCTGCCATACCTATGATCCGAAACATAAGCCGAGTTTGTGTATTCAGACAACTGTTCAAACAGCCCTGGCCTACACACCCTACAGGCACAGGCCCCTGGAGCCAAACTTGACGACTGTGCTTGCCCTCTCCAAGGGAATTGTATGTGCCCATTCCAATGGCCACAACCATACTAAAAGGATAAACCTCCAAAGTACCTGAGGCCATCCCAATATTTGTGGCTTCCCAAGACAAACAGCGTCAATCTGGGCCCATCTGAGCACCTACCAGCACTCAGACCCGTAGACTGATGTCCCCAGAGGAAAAAAGGAACGAACAGGCCCCTAGGCACCTAAAAGATCCATTGCATTGGTTTCCTGGCATCTCTCCTCAGAGGCCTGGATTTCAATAACAGCATATGGCTGTTTCTTGACTCACCCATCAGAAAAAATCTCATCTACACATGGGAAAATTGCACAATGGACCTGTGTGCAAGCCTCCCTTTAGGAGAACCCTTCAGGGCAACAGTGCCACCGCTTCTTTCCAAGGTCTCCATAGACACAAAATCATATTAGGACTTATCCACGGGAGTGTCCATTTACTCAGCCTCCTCAGTTGCTCCCCCAGGTCCAGCAGATCTAACCTGTCTTGTTGCTTGGAGACAATTGGAATGCGAGGTGGGCTACCCAGCCATCCATCCTTAGAACACTGCTCGGAATCCTTGTCTTGGAGACAACCATCAGGTCTCAATTATCCTGCAGAAGAATCTTTGCAGTGGGGAGCTTCTCACAACTCCCATTGTGGGAAAACCCCCATGGCCTCGTGATCCACCCCCCCTTCAAGAAGGGGCCATCAGGGACCGACTGTCCAACCGGAGCGATCGTCTGATCCTCGCCCTGACTTCAGATGCACGAGATCTCGATTCAGGTCTGTAGATTGTGCCTGCCATACATTCACCTAGAATCCTAGGCCTAGCTTGGGTTCTCAGACTTCCGTCCTCAGACTACTGGCCCACAAGCCCTCCATTTTGGCAATCCAGACTACAATGCAGCACTCTGCCTGCCCTCCAGAAGAAAAACATTGCCCTCAGGGGTTACCCAGAAACCACAAATGAGAATCAGCCTGCACGCCATTCGGCTGTACCCCAAATATAGAGGCTGACCTGGGCACTAATGCCCTTTCTGACACAGCCTGTGCATGATCCTCCGGGCCCCACCTAGAGAGCTGGCCGCACACTGATCACATCGTACCCGCCATGGCCTTAGGTCGTTATCTCTTCTCAACCTCAGTTTTCAGGCTTCAGAACCTAGGCCTTATCTCCATTCATGGCCCGGGTTTGTAAAGGATGCAGAAATCAGAACTCTTTCCCCATTGCAAGAAACCTTGTGGTTTGCATGTTGTCCAAAGTTCAGTGTAGTTGAAATCCGTGTGGCCCATGAGGCCCCGTCCATGCTTGCTGGCCACATTGGTCACAAACACACATTGTGACCCTCAGCCTGAGCCCAGTCCACAGGTAAGGCCTCTCAGTGGCTGGATGGAGAGACAGCATATTGGGCTTGCCATGCCCTTAGGCCCAAATTTTTAACCATAGTTCGGGTTGTCCCTTCACTCTTCCCCAGGGCTCTGCTTTGGAATTCCTCTTTTCGTGGGACACCTGAGGTAACAAACCTGAAAGGAGTCCTCCCATCCCACAGATTGACGAAAAACAATTGGGATCAGGCCAAATCCACAGAGAGCAAGATTCGTCCATGGCCCATGAGGCCTCCCCAACATTCCACAGCCACAGCTGATAGAAAAATCCAGAGACAAAAGCCTGAGCACGAGCCTAGGCCTCGATCATTCTTCATATCCTGAAGTGTTCTTCAGATAAGAACGTACACGACACTCGAATGCACCCAAAATATATAGTCTAACCTGGGCACTAATGCACTGTCTGACAACCTGAGCCCGGACCTCGTGACCAACACCCACAAAGGTGACCGCAAACTGAGCACATCAGACCCGCCATGGCCTTAGATCATCATCTCTTCCCTACCTCAGTTTTCAGGCTTCAGAACCTAGACCGTATTTCCAATCACTGCCCAGGGGTGACTGTGATGCAGAAATCAGAACTCTTCCTTACCCATGGCAAGAAACCTTGTGGTTGCCATGTTGTCCAATGTTCAGTGTAGGAGAAACCAGCATTCACCCTGAGGCCCCGCCCATTCTTGTGTGCGATGAGGGCATAAACACGCTTTGTGACCCTCAGCGTGAGTACTCTCCTCTAGTACGTCCTCTCAGTGGCTGGAACATTAGATGTCATAATGGGCTTGACATGTCCCAAGCCCTCAATTTTTAACCAGATTTCTGGTTATCCAGTCGCCCCTCCCCAGGCCTCTACTCTGTAATCCCACATTTGGTTTGACACCTGAGTTTGAAAATCAAAAGAAAACAAATCAACAACAACAGAGCAACGGACTTCTTCCATCCCACAGAATGACTCCAAACGCTTTGGACGGGGCCAAACCCCCAGAGAGTAAGACTCGTCCATTTCCCATGAAGTCACCCGGAAATTTCACGACCATGAGTGACACGATATCCAGAGACAAAAACTTGAGCAAGAGCCTCCCACTCGCCCTTTTTTCATATCCCAAAGAGTTCTCCTCATGGTCTGTAGATCAGTCCTGCCATACCTATGCCCCGAAACATAAGCCGAGTTTGTGTTTTCAGACAACTGTCCAAACAGCCGTGGCCTACACATCCTACAGGCTCAGGCCCCTGTCGCCAAACCTGACGACTGTGCTTGCCCTCTCCAAGGGAATTGTATGTGCCCATTCGAATGGCTACAACCCTACTAATAGGATAAACCTCCAAACTCCCTGAGGCCATCCCAATATTTGTGGCTTCCCAGGACAAACAGGGGCAATCTGGGCCAATCTGAGCACATACCGGCACTCAGACCCGTAGACTGATGTCCCCAGAGGTAAAAAGGAACGAACAGGCACCTAGGCACCTACCGGATCCATTGGATTTGCGTCCAGGCATCCCTCCTCAGAGGCCTGGATTTCAATAACAGCATATGGCTGTTTCTTGACTCACCCATCAGAACAAATCTCATCTACACATGGGAAACTTGCACGATGGAGCTGTGTGAAAGCCTCTCTTTAGGAGAACCCTTCAGGGCCCCAGTGCCACCGCTTCATTCCAAGGTCTCCATAGACACAAAATCATATTAGGACACATCCACGGGAGAGTCCATTTCAACTCACCCTCCTCGGTTGCTCCCCCAGTTCAGCAGATCTTACCTGTCTTGTACTTGGAGACAATTGGAATGCGAGGTGGGCTACCCAGGCATCAATCCTTAGAACCCTGCTCGGTATCATTGTCCCGGATCCAACCAAAAGGTCTCAATTGTCCTGCAGAAGAATCATTGCAGTTGGGAGCCTCTCACAACTCCCATCGTGGGAAAACACCCATGGCCTCGTGATCCACCCCCCCTTCAAGAAGGGGCCATCAGGCACAGAATGTCCAACCTGAGCGATCGTCTGATCCTCGCCCTGACTTCAGATGCACGAGATCTCGATTCAGGTCTGTAGATTTTGCCTGCCATATGCTCACCCAGAAACCTAGGCCTAGCTTGGGTTCTCAGACTTCCGTCCTCAGACTACTGGCCCACAGGCCTCTAGTTTGGCAATCCAGAACTACATGCAGTATTCTGCCTGCCCTCCAAAAGAAAATCATTGCCCTCTGCGGCTACCCAGTAACCCCAAATGAGGATCAACTGGCAACGCATTTTGGCTGTACCCCAATATAGTCTGACCTGGGCACTAATGCCCTTTCTGACACAGCCTGAGCCTGGACCTCCGGGCCCCACCCAGACAGCTGGACGCACACTGAGCACATCGGACCCAACATGGCCTTAGGTCGTCATCTCTTCTCAACCTCAATTTTCAGATTTCAGAACCTAGACTTATCTCCAATAAGGGCCCGGGTTTGAAAATGATGCAGAAATCAGAACTCTTTCCCCATGGCAAGAAACCTTGTGGTTGGCATGTTGTCGAAGGTTCATTGTAGTTGAAACCAGAGTGGCCCATGAGGCCCCGCCCATGCTTGCGGGCCACATTGGTCACAAACACACATTGTGACCCTCAGCCTGAGCCCAACACTCAGGTAAGGCCTCTCAGTGGCTGGATGGAGAGACAGCATATTGGTCTTGCCATGCCCCTAGGCCCCAATTTTTAACCATAGTTCGGGTTTTCCCTTCACTCTTCCCCAGGGCTCTGCTTTGGAATTCCGCTTTTGGTGGGACTCCTGAGGTAACAAACCTGAAAGGAGTCCTCCCATTCCAAAGATTGACGAAAAACATTTGGGATCGGGCCAAGTCCACAGAGAGCAAGATTCGTCCATGGCCCATGAGGCCTCCCCAACATTCCACGGCCATCGCTGATACAATATCCAGAGACAAAAGCGTGAGCACGCGCTTCAGACTCGCTCATTCTTCATATCCTGAAGAGTTCGTCAGAAAAGAACATACACGGCACTCGAAGGCACCCAAAATATATAGTCTAACCAGGGTACTAATGCACTGTCTGACAACCTGAGCCCGGACCTCGTGACCAACACCCAGACAGCTGACCGAACACTGAGCACATCAGACCCGCCATGGCCTTAGGTCATCATCTCTTCCCTACCTCAGTTTTCAGGCTTCAGAACCTAGACCTTATCTCCAATCACTGCGCAGGGGTGACTGTGATGCAGAAATCAGAACGTTTCCTTACCGATGGCAAGAAACCTTGTGGTTGGCATGTTGTCCAACGTTCAGTGTAGGAGATACCAGAATTCAGCCTGAGGCCCCGCCCATTCTTGAGTGCGACGAGGGCATAAACACGTATTGTGACCCTCAGCGTGAGTCCTGTCCTCTAGTACGTCCTCTCAGTGGCTGGACCATTAGACGTCATAATGGGCTTGACATGTCCCTAGGTCCCAAATTTTAACCAGATTTCTGGTTGTCCAGTTGCCCATCCCCAGGGCTCTACTCTGGAATCCCTCATTTGGTGGGACACCTGAGGTTGAAAAACAACACAAAACAAGTCAACAAAAACAGAACAACGGACTTCTTCCATCCCACAGAATGACCCCAAACTCTTTGGACGGGGCCAAAACCCCAGAGATTAAGACTCGTCCATTTCCCATGAAGTCACCTGGAAATTTCACGACCATGAGTGACAGGTTATCCAGAGACAAAAACTTGAGCAAGAGCCTCACGCTGGCCCTTTTTTCATATCCTGAAGAGTTCTCCTCATGGTCTGTAGATAAGTCCTGCCATACCTATGATCCGAAAAATAAGCTGAGTTTGTGTATTCAGACAACTGTTCAAACAGCCCTGGCATACACACCCTACAGGCAAAGGCCCCTGGAGCCAAACTTGACGACTGTGCTTGCCCTCTCCAAGGGAATTGTATGTGCCCATTCCAATGGCCACAACCATACTAAAAGGATAAACCTCCAAAGTCCCTGAGGCCATCCCAATATTTGTGGCTTCCCAAGACAAACAGCGTCAATCTGGGCCCATCTGAGCACCTACCAGCACTCAGACCCGTAGACTGATGTCCCCAGAGGAAAAAAGGAACGAACAGGCCCCTAGGCACATAAAAGATCCATTGCATTGGTTTCCTGGCATCCCTCCTCAGAGGCCTGGATTTCAATAACAGCATATGGCTGTTTCTTGACTCACCCATCAGAACAAATTTCATTTACACATGGGAAAATTGAACGATGGACCTGTGTGCAAGCCTCCCTTTAGGAGAACCCTTCAGGGCAACAGTGCCACCGCTTCATTCCAAGGTCTCCATAGACACAAAATCATATTAGGACTTATCCTCGGGAGTGTCCATTTATTCAGCCTCCTCGGTTGCTCCCCCAGGTCCAGCAGATCTAACCTGTCTTGTTGCTTGGAGACAATTGGAATGCGAGGTGGGCTACCCAGCCATCCATCCTTAGAACACTGCTCGGAATCCTTGTCCTGGAGACAAATATCAGGTCTCAATTGTCCTGCAGAAGAATCTTTGCAGTTGGGAGCTTCTCACAACTCCCATCGTGGGAAAACCCCCATGGCCTCGTGATACACCCCCCCTTCAAGAAGGGGCCATCAGGGACAGACTGTCCAACCAGAGCGATCGTCTGATCCTCGCCCTGACTTCAGATGCACGAGATCTCGATTCAGGTCTGTAGATTGTGCCTGCCATACATTCACCAAGAATGCGAGGCCTAGCTTGGGTTCTCATACTTCCGTCCTCAGACTACTGGCCCACAAGCCCTCCATTTTGGCAATCCAGACTACAATGCAGCACTCTGCCTGCCCTCCAGAAGAAAAACATTGCCCTCGGGGGTTACCCAGAAACCCCAAATGAGAATCAGCCTGCACGCCATTCGGCTGTACCCCAAATAGAGAGGCTGACCTGGGCACTAATGCCCTTTCTGACACAGCCTGTGCCTGGTCCTCCAGGCCCCACCCAGAGAGCTGGCCGCACACAGATCACATCGTACCCGCCATGGCCTTAGGTCTTTATCTCTTCTCAACCTCAGTTTTCAGGCTTCAGAACCTAGGCCTTATCTTGAATCATGGCCCGGGTTTGTAAAAGATGCAGAAATCAGAACTCTTTCCCCATTGCAAGAAACCTTGTGGTTTGCATGTTGTCCAAAGTTCAGTGTAGTTGAAATCAGTGTAGCCCATCAGGCCCCGCCCATGCTTGCTGGCCACATTGGTCACAAACACACATTGTGACCCTCAGCCTGAGCCCAGTCCTCAGGTAAGGCCTCTCAGTGGCTGGATGGAGAGACAGCATATTGGTCTTGCCATGCCCTTAGGCCCCAATTCTTAACCATAGTTCGAGTTGTCCCTTCACACTTCCCCAGGGCTCTGCTTTGGAATTCCTCTTTTGGTGGGACACCTGAGGTAACAAACCTGAAAGGAGTCCTCCCATCCCACAGATTGACGAAAAACAATTGGGATCAGGCCAAATCCACAGAGAGCAAGATTCGTCCATGGCCCATGAGGCCTCCCCAACATTCCACAGCCACAGCTGATACAAAATCCAGAGACAAAACCCTGAGCACGCGCCTCAGCATCGATCATTGTTCATATCCTGAACTGTTCTTCAGATAAGAACGTACACGACACTCGAATGCACCCAAAATATATAGTCTAACCTGGGCACTAATACACTGTCTGACAACCTGAGCCCGGACCTCATGACCAACACCCAGACAGCTGACCGCACACTGAGCACATCAGACCCGCCATGGCCTTAGGTCATCATCTCTTCCCTACCTCAGTTTTCAGGCTTCAGAACCTAGACCGTATTTCCAGTCACTGCCCAGGGGTGACTGTGATGCAGAAATCAGAACTCTTCCTTACCCATGGCAACAAACCTTGTGGTTGCCATGTTGTCCAACGTTCAGTGTAGGAGAAACCAGCATTCAGCCTGAGGCCCCGCCCATTCTTGAGTGCAACGAGGGCATAACACGCATTGTGACCCTCAGCGTGAGTCCTGTCCTCTAGTACGTCCTCTCAGTGGCTGGACCATTAGATGTCATAATGGGCTTGGCATGTCCCTAGGCCCCAATTTTTAACCAGATTTCTAGTTGTCCATTGGGCCCTCCCCAGGGCTCTACTCTGGAATCCCTCATTTGGTGGGACACCTGAGGTTGAAAAACAAAACTGAAAAATCATCAACAACAGAACAACGGAATTCTTCCATCCCACAGAATGTCCCCAAACTCTTTGGACGGGGCCAAACCCCCAGAGAGTAAGACTCGTCCATTTCCCATGAAGTCACCTGGAAATTTCACGACCATGAGTGACACGATATCCAGAGACAAAAACTTGAACAAGAGCCTCACACTCGCCCTTTTTTCATATCCCGAAATGTTCTCCTCATGGTCTGTAGATCAGTCCTGCCATACCTATGTCCCGAAACATAAGCCGACTTTGTGTTTCAGACAACTGTCCAAACAGCCCTGGCCTACACACCCCACAGGCTCAGGCCCCTGGAGCCAAACCTGACGACTGTGCTTGCCCTCTCCAAGGGAATTGTATGTGCCCATTCCAATGGCCACAACCCTACTAAAATGATAAACCTCCAAAGTCCCTGAGGCCATCCCAATAGTGGTGGCTTCCCAGGACAAACAGAAGCAATCTGAGCCCATCTGAGAACCTACCTGCACTCAGACTTGTAGACTGATATCCCCAGAGGTAAAAAGGAACGAACAGGCCCCTAGGCCCTAATCGGATCCATTGCTTTGGTTTCCAGGCATCTCTCCTCAGAGGCCTGGATTTCAGTACCAGCATATGGCTGTTTCTTGACTCACCCACCAGAACAAATCTCATCTACACATGGGAAACTTGCACGTGGGAGTGATGTCAAAGCCTCTGTTTAGGAGAACCCTTCATGGCCCCCGAGCCACCGCGTCATTCCAAGGTATCCATAGACAAAAACACATTAGGACCCATCCACAGGAGAGTCCATTTCAACTCAGCGTATTCGGTTGCTCTGCGAGATCCAGCAGATCTAACTTGTCTTGTTGCTAGGAGACAATTGGAATGCGAGGTGGGCTACCCAGCCATCCATCCTTAGAACCCTGCTCGGAATCGTCAGCCTGGAGCCAACCAACAGGTCTCAATTGTCCTGCAGAAGAATCCTTGAAGTTGGGAGCTTCTCACAACTCCCATCGTGAGAAAACACCCCATGGCCTCCTGATCCCCCCCCTTCATGAAGTGGCCCTCAGGGACTTAAGGTCCAACCTGAGCGATCTTCTGATCCTCACCATGACTTCAGATGCACGAGATCTCGGTTCAGATCTGTAGATTGTGCCTGCCATGTCCTCACCCAGAAACCCAAGCCTAGCTTGTGTCCTCAGACTTCCATCCTCAGACTAATGGCCCACAAGCCCTCCAGTTTTGCAATCCAGAATTATAATGCAGCACTCTGCCTGACCTCCAGAAGAAAAACATTGCCTTCTGGGGCTACCCAGAAACCCCAAATGAAGATCAACCTGCACGCCACTTGGCTGTTCCCAAAATATATAGGCTGACCTGGGCAATAATGCCCTTTGTGACAGAGGCTGAGCCTGGACCTCCTGGCCCCACCCATACAGCTGGCCGCTCACTGAGCACATCGGACCAGCCATTGCCTTAGGTCGTTATCTCTTCCCAGCCTCGGATTTCAGGATTTAGAACCTAGACCTTATCTCCAATCACTGCCCATGTTTGAAAATGATGCAGAAATCAGAACTCTTTCCCGATGGCAAGAAACCTTGTGGTAGGCTAGTTGTATAATGTTCAGTGTAGTGGATACCAGTGTGTCCAATGTGGCGCCGCCATTGCTCGCGAGCCACATAGGTGGCAAACACACATTGTGACCCTCAGCCTTAGCCCAGTCCTCAGGTAAGGCCTCTAAGTGGCTGGATGAAGAGACAGCATATTGGGCTTGCCATGCCCCTAGGCCCCCAATTTTTAACAATAGTTCGGGTTGTCCCTTCACTCTTCCTCAGGGCTCTGCTTTGGAACTCCTCTTTTGGTGGGACACCTGAGATAACAACCCTGAAAGGAGTCCTCCATCCAACAGATTGACGAAAAACAATTGGGATCGCGCCAAATCCACAGAGAGCAAGATTCGTCCATGGCCTATGAGGCCTCCTCGACATTCCACGGCCATCTCTGAAACAAAATCCAGAGACAAAAGCCTGAGCAAGCGCCTCAGACTCGCACTATCTTCATATCCTGAAGATGTCTTCTCATGGTTTGTACATCGGGCCTGCCATACCTACGTCCCCAAACATAAGCTGAGTTTGTGTTTTCAGACTTCTGTCCTCAAAGTCCTGGGCCACACACCATCCAGGCTGGGGACCCTGGAGCCACACATTAGGACTGTGCCTACCCAATCCATGGGAATTCTGCCCATTCCATTGTCCAAAATCGTACAAATTAGGAGAACCCTCCAAAGTCTCTGAGGCCATCCCAATAGTATTGGTCGCCCGGGACAAAAAAGGTCAGTCTGTCACCAGCTGAGCATCTAACTCCACTCATACCCTAGATGGATGTCCCCAGAGAAGAAGATTGAACCAGACAGGACCCTAGGCCAAAATCGGATCCATTGCTTTGGTTTACAGGCATGTCTCCTCAAAACCCTGGATTCCAATACCAGCATTGGGGTTTTCCTGAGGCACCCATCAGAACAAACCTCGGCTCCACAAGGAAACTTGTGCATGGGAGCTATGTCAAAAGCTTAGGAGAATACTTCAGGGTCCCGGGGCCACCGCCCCATTCCAAGGCCCTCATGGACACAAACACACATTAGACCCATCCTCAGGAAAGTCCATTTCAACTCAGCCACCCCGGTTGCTCCCGCAGAGCCATCAGATCCAAACTGTCTTGTCGCTAGGAGACAATTGGAATGCGAGGCGGGCTTCCCAGGCATCCATCCTTGAACGTTGGTCTGCACTCATCCATATGGGATGTCCTGGAGCTGTCCAACAGGTCTCAATTGTCCCGCAGAAGGAATCCTTGGAGGGGGCATCCCACCACTCCAAACGTGGGAAAACCTCCACGGCCTCGAGATTCGGCTCCCTTTATGAGGGGCCCGTCATGAACAGAAAATCCAAGCTGAGCCAACGTCTGATCCTCGCTCTGACTTCAGATGCATGAGATATTGCTTCACATCTTCAGGGGGTTCATGCCGTGCCCTCGCCCTGAAACCCAAGTCTAGCTGTCCCTAGGACCCAATTTTAAACCAGATTTCTGGTTGCCCAATCGCCCCTCCCCAGGGCTCTATTCTGGAATCCCTCATTTGGTGGGACCCCTGAGTTTGAAAAACAAAACTATACAAAACAACAACAACAAAAAAAACGGACTTATTCCGTCCCACAGAATGACCCCATACTCTTTGGATTAGGCCAAACCCCCAGGTAGTAAGACTCGCCCATTTCCCATGAAGTCATCCGGAAATTTCATGACCATGAATGGCATGATATCCAGAGATAAATACTTGAGCAAGAGCCCAACACTCGCCCTTTTTTCATATCCCGAAGAGTTCTCCTCATGGTCTGTAGATCAGTCCTGCCATACCTATGACCCGAAACATAAGCCGTGTTTCTGTTTTCAGACAACTGTCCCAACAGCTCTGGCCTACACACCCTACAGGCTCAGGCCCCTGAGGCCAAACCTGAAGACTGTGCTTGCCCTCTCCAAGGGAATTGTATGTGCCCATTCCAATGGCCACAACCCTACTAAGAGGATAAACCTCCATAATTCCTGAGGCCATCCCAATATTTGTGGCTTCCCAGGACAAACAGGGGCAATCTGAGCCCATCTGAGCACCTAACAGCACTCAGACCCTTGGACTGATATCCCCAGAGGTAATAAGGAACGAACAGGCCCCTAGGCAACTATCGGATCCATTGCTTTGGTTTCGAGGCATCTCTCCTCAGGGGCCTGGATTTCAATAACAGCATATGGCTGTTTCTTGACTCACCATCAGAACAAATCTCATCTGCACATGGGAAACTTGCACGATGGAGCTGTGTGAAAGCCTCTCTTTAGGAGAACCCTTCAGGGCCCCAGTGCCACCGCTTCATTCCAAGGTCTCCATAGACACAAAATCATATTAGGTCACAACCACGGGAGAGTCCATTTTAACTCAGCCTCCTCGGTTGCTCCCCCAGATCCAGCAGATCTGACCTGTCTTATTGCTTGGAAACAATTAGAATGCGAGGTAGGCTACCCAGCCATCCATCCTTAGAACCCTGCTCGGAATCGTTGTCCTGGAGCCAACCAACAGGTCTCCATTGTCCGGCAGAAGAATCTTTGCATTTGGGACCTTCTCACAACTCCCATCGTCGGAAAACCCCCATGGCCTCGTGATCCCCCCCCTTCAAGAAGGGGCCCTCAGGGACAGAGGGTCCAACCTGAGCGATCATCTGATCTTCCCCCTGACTTCAGATGCACGAGATCTAGATTCAGGACTGTAGATTGTGCCTGCCATATCCTCACCCAGAAACCTAGGCCTAGCTTGGGTTTCTCAGACTTCCGTCCTCAGACTACTGGCCCACAAGCCCTCCAATTTGGCAATTCAGACCTACAATGCAGCACTCTGCCTGCCCTCCAGAAGAAAAACATTGCCCTCTGGGGCTACCCTGAAACCCCCAATGAGGATCAACCTGCACAGCATTTGGCTGTACCCGAAATATATAGGCTGATCTGGGCACTAATGCCCTTTCTGACACATCCTGAGCCGGGACCTCCTGGCCCCACCCTGACAGATGGCCGCACACTGAGCACATCGGACCCGTCATGGCCTTGGGTCGTCATCTCTTCTCAAACTCGGTTTTCAGGCTTCAGAACCTAGACCTTATCTCCAATCACGGCCCGGGTTTGAAAATGATGCAGAAATCAGAACTCTTTCCCCATGGCAAGAAACCTTGTGGTTGGCAAGTTGTCCAAGGTTCAGTGGGTTGAAACCAGTGTGGCCCATGAGGCCCCGCCCATGCTTGCAGGCCACATTGGTCACAAACACACATTGTGACCCTCAGCCTGAGCCCAGTCCTCAGGTAAGGCCTCTCAGTGGCTGGATAGAGAGATAACATACTGGGCTTGCCATGCCCCTAGGCCCCAATTTTTATCCAGAGTTTGGGTTGTCCCTTCACTCTTCCCCAGGGCTCTGCTTTGGAATTCCTCTTTTGGTAGGACACCAGAGGTAACAAACCTGAAAGGAGTCCTCCCATCCCACAGATTGACGAAAAGCAATTGGGATCGGGCCAAATCCACAGAGAGCAAGAATCGTCCATGGCCCATGAGGCCTCCCCAACATTCCATGGCCATCGCTGATACAAAATCCAGAGACAAAAGCCTGAGCCCGCGCCGCAGACTCGCTCATTCTTCATATCCTGAAGAGTTCTTCAGATAAGAACATACACGGCACTCGAATGCACCCAAAATATATAGTCTAACCTGGGCACTAATGTACTGTCTGACAACCTGAGCCCGGACCTCGTGACCAACACCCAGACAGCTGACCGCACACTGAGCACATCAGACCCGCCATGGCCTTAGGTCATCTTCTCTTCCCTACCTCAGTTTCCAGGCTTCAGAATCTAGACCTTATCTCCATTCACTGCCCAGGGGTGACTGTGATGCAGAAATCAGAACTCTTCCTTACCCATGGCAAGAAACCTTGTGGTTGGCATGTTGTCCAACGTTCAGTGTAGGAGAAACCAGCATTCAGCGGGAGGCCCCGCCCATTCTTGAGTGCAACGAGGGCATAACACGCATTGTGACCCTCAGCGTGAGTCCTGTCCTCTAGTACGTCCTCTCAGTGGCTGGACCATTAGATGTCATAATGGGCTTGGCATGTCCCTAGGCCCCAATTTTTAACCAGATTTCTGGTTGTCCATTGGGCCCTCCCCAGGGCTCTACTCTGGAATCCCTCATTTGGTGGGACACCTGAGGTTGAAAAAAACAAAAGAAAAAAATCATCAACAACAGAACAACGGAATTCTTCCATCCCACAGAATGTCCCCAAACTCTTTGGACGGGGCCAAACCCCCAGAGAGTAAGACTCGTCCATTTCCCATGAAGTCACCTGGAAATTTCACGACCATGAGTGACACGATATCCAGAGACAAAAACTTGAACAAGAGCCTCACACTCGCCCTTTTTTCATATCCCGAAATGTTCTCCTCATGGTCTGTAGATCAGTCCTGCCATACCTATGTCCCGAAACATAAGCCGACTTTGTGTTTCAGACAACTGTCCAAACAGCCCTGGCCTACACACCCCACAGGCTCAGGCCCCTGGAGCCAAACCTGACGACTGTGCTTGCCCTCTCCAAGGGAATTGTATGTGCCCATTCCAATGGCCACAACCCTACTAAAATGATAAACCTCCAAAGTCCCTGAGGCCATCCCAATAGTGGTGGCTTCCCAGGACAAACAGAAGCAATCTGAGCCCATCTGAGAGAACCTACCTGCACTCAGACTTGTAGACTGATATCCCCAGAGGTAAAAAAGGAACGAACAGGCCCCTAGGCCCTAATCGGATCCATTGCTTTGGTTTCCAGGCATCTCTCCTCAGAGGCCTGGATTTCAGTACCAGCATATGGCTGTTTCTTGACTCACCCACCAGAACAAATCTCATCTACACATGGGAAACTTGCACGTGGGAGTGATGTCAAAGCCTCTGTTTAGGAGAACCCTTCATGGCCCCCGTGCCACCGCGTCATTCCAAGGTATCCATAGACAAAAACACATTAGGACCCATCCACAGGAGAGTCCATTTCAACTCAGCGTATTCGGTTGCTCTGCGAGATCCAGCAGATCTAACTTGTCTTGTTGCTAGGAGACAATTGGAATGCGAGGTGGGCTACCCAGCCATCCATCCTTAGAACCCTGCTCGGAATCGTCAGCCTGGAGCCAACCAACAGGTCTCAATTGTCCTGCAGAAGAATCCTTGAAGTTGGGAGCTTCTCACAACTCCCATCGTGAGAAAACACCCCATGGCCTCCTGATCCCCCCCCTTCATGAAGTGGCCCTCAGGGACTTAAGGTCCAACCTGAGCGATCTTCTGATCCTCACCATGACTTCAGATGCACGAGATCTCGGTTCAGATCTGTAGATTGTGCCTGCCATGTCCTCACCCAGAAAAACCCAAGCCTAGCTTGTGTCCTCAGACTTCCATCCTCAGACTAATGGCCCACAAGCCCTCCAGTTTTGCAATCCAGAATTATAATGCAGCACTCTGCCTGACCTCCAGAAGAAAAACATTGCCTTCTGGGGCTACCCAGAAACCCCAAATGAAGATCAACCTGCACGCCACTTGGCTGTACCCAAAATATATAGGCTGACCTGGGCAATAATGCCCTTTGTGACAGAGGCTGAGCCTGGACCTCCTGGCCCCACCCATACAGCTGGCCGCTCACTGAGCACATCGGACCAGCCATTGCCTTAGGTCGTTATCTCTTCCCAGCCTCGGATTTCAGGATTTAGAACCTAGACCTTATCTCCAATCACTGCCCATGTTTGAAAATGATGCAGAAATCAGAACTCTTTCCCGATGGCAAGAAACCTTGTGGTAGGCTAGTTGTATAATGTTCAGTGTAGTGGATACCAGTGTGTCCAATGTGGCGCCGCCATTGCTCGCGAGCCACATAGGTGGCAAACACACATTGTGACCCTCAGCCTTAGCCCAGTCCTCAGGTAAGGCCTCTAAGAGGCTGGATGAAGAGACAGCATATTGGGCTTGCCATGCCCCTAGGCCCCAATTTTTAACAATAGTTCGGGTTGTCCCTTCACTCTTCCTCAGGGCTCTGCTTTGGAACTCCTCTTTTGGTGGGACACCTGAGATAACAACCCTGAAAGGAGTCCTCCATCCAACAGATTGACGAAAAAACAATTGGGATCGCGCCAAATCCACAGAGAGCAAGATTCGTCCATGGCCTATGAGGCCTCCTCGACATTCCACGGCCATCTCTGAAACAAAATCCAGAGACAAAAGCCTGAGCAAGCGCCTCAGACTCGCACTATCTTCATATCCTGAAGATGTCTTCTCATGGTTTGTACATCGGGCCTGCCATACCTACGTCCCCAAACATAAGCTGAGTTTGTGTTTTCAGACTTCTGTCCTCAAAGTCCTGGGCCACACACCATCCAGGCTGGGGACCCTGGAGCCACACATTAGGACTGTGCCTACCCAATCCATGGGAATTCTGCCCCATTCCATTGTCCAAAATCGTACAAATTAGGAGAACCCTCCAAAGTCTCTGAGGCCATCCCAATAGTATTGGTCGCCCGGGACAAAAAAGGTCAGTCTGTCACCAGCTGAGCATCTAACTCCACTCATACCCTAGATGGATGTCCCCAGAGAAGAAGATTGAACCAGACAGGACCCTAGGCCAAAATCGGATCCATTGCTTTGGTTTACAGGCATGTCTCCTCAAAACCCTGGATTCCAATACCAGCATTGGGGTTTTCCTGAGGCACCCATCAGAACAAACCTCGGCTCCACAAGGAAACTTGTGCATGGGAGCTATGTCAAAAGCTTAGGAGAATACTTCAGGGTCCCGGGGCCACCGCCCCATTCCAAGGCCCTCATGGACACAAACACACATTAGACCCATCCTCAGGAAAGTCCATTTCAACTCAGCCACCCCGGTTGCTCCCGCAGAGCCATCAGATCCAAACTGTCTTGTCCCTAGGAGACAATTGGAATGCGAGGCGGGCTTCCCAGGCATCCATCCTTGAACGTTGGTCTGCACTCATCCATATGGGATGTCCTGGAGCTGTCCAACAGGTCTCAATTGTCCCGCAGAAGGAATCCTTGGAGGGGGCATCCCACCACTCCAAACGTGGGAAAACCTCCACGGCCTCGAGATTCGGCTCCCTTTATGAGGGGCCCGTCATGAACAGAAAATCCAAGCTGAGCCAACGTCTGATCCTCGCTCTGACTTCAGATGCATGAGATATTGCTTCACATCTTCAGGGGGTTCATGCCGTGCCCTCGCCCTGAAACCCAAGTCTAGCTGTCCCTAGGACCCAATTTTAACCAGATTTCTGGTTGCCCAATCGCCCCTCCCCAGGGCTCTATTCTGGAATCCCTCATTTGGTGGGACCCCTGAGTTTGAAAAACAAAACTATACAAAAACAACAACAACAAAAAACGGACTTATTCCGTCCCACAGAATGACCCCACACTCTTTGGATTAGGCCAAACCCCCAGGTAGTAAGACTCGCCCATTTCCCATGAAGTCATCCGGAAATTTCATGACCATGAATGGCATGATATCCAGAGATAAATACTTGAGCAAGAGCCCAACACTCGCCCTTTTTTTTCATATCCCGAAGAGTTCTCCTCATGGTCTGTAGATCAGTCCTGCCATACCTATGACCCGAAACATAAGCCGTGTTTCTGTTTTCAGACAACTGTCCCAACAGCTCTGGCCTACACACCCTACAGGCTCAGGCCCCTGAGGCCAAACCTGAAGACTGTGCTTGCCCTCTCCAAGGGAATTGTATGTGCCCATTCCAATGGCCACAACCCTACTAAGAGGATAAACCTCCATAATTCCTGAGGCCATCCCAATATTTGTGGCTTCCCAGGACAAACAGGGGCAATCTGAGCCCATCTGAGCACCTAACAGCACTCAGACCCTTGGACTGATATCCCCAGAGGTAATAAGGAACGAACAGGCCCCTAGGCAACTATCGGATCCATTGCTTTGGTTTCGAGGCATCTCTCCTCAGGGGCCTGGATTTCAATAACAGCATATGGCTGTTTCTTGACTCACCATCAGAACAAATCTCATCTGCACATGGGAAACTTGCACGATGGAGCTGTGTGAAAGCCTCTCTTTAGGAGAACCCTTCAGGGCCCCAGTGCCACCGCTTCATTCCAAGGTCTCCATAGACACAAAATCATATTAGGTCACAACCACGGGAGAGTCCATTTTAACTCAGCCTCCTCGGTTGCTCCCCCAGATCCAGCAGATCTGACCTGTCTTATTGCTTGGAAACAATTAGAATGCGAGGTAGGCTACCCAGCCATCCATCCTTAGAACCCTGCTCGGAATCGTTGTCCTGGAGCCAACCAACAGGTCTCCATTGTCCGGCAGAAGAATCTTTGCATTTGGGACCTTCTCACAACTCCCATCGTCGGAAAACCCCCATGGCCTCGTGATCCCCCCCCTTCAAGAAGGGGCCCTCAGGGACAGAGGGTCCAACCTGAGCGATCATCTGATCTTCCCCCTGACTTCAGATGCACGAGATCTAGATTCAGGACTGTAGATTGTGCCTGCCATATCCTCACCCAGAAACCTAGGCCTAGCTTGGGTTCTCAGACTTCCGTCCTCAGACTACTGGCCCACAAGCCCTCCAATTTGGCAATTCAGACCTACAATGCAGCACTCTGCCTGCCCTCCAGAAGAAAAACATTGCCCTCTGGGGCTACCCTGAAACCCCCAATGAGGATCAACCTGCACAGCATTTGGCTGTACCCGAAATATATAGGCTGATCTGGGCACTAATGCCCTTTCTGACACATCCTGAGCCGGGACCTCCTGGCCCCCCCCACCCTGACAGATGGCCGCACACTGAGCACATCGGACCCGTCATGGCCTTGGGTCGTCATCTCTTCTCAAACTCGGTTTTCAGGCTTCAGAACCTAGACCTTATCTCCAATCACGGCCCGGGTTTGAAAATGATGCAGAAATCAGAACTCTTTCCCCATGGCAAGAAACCTTGTGGTTGGCAAGTTGTCCAAGGTTCAGTGGGTTGAAACCAGTGTGGCCCATGAGGCCCCGCCCATGCTTGCAGGCCACATTGGTCACAAACACACATTGTGACCCTCAGCCTGAGCCCAGTCCTCAGGTAAGGCCTCTCAGTGGCTGGATAGAGAGATAACATACTGGGCTTGCCATGCCCCTAGGCCCCAATTTTTATCCAGAGTTTGGGTTGTCCCTTCACTCTCTTCCCCCAGGGCTCTGCTTTGGAATTCCTCTTTTGGTAGGACACCAGAGGTAACAAACCTGAAAGGAGTCCTCCCATCCCACAGATTGACGAAAAGCAATTGGGATCGGGCCAAATCCACAGAGAGCAAGAATCGTCCATGGCCCATGAGGCCTCCCCAACATTCCATGGCCATCGCTGATACAAAATCCAGAGACAAAAGCCTGAGCCCGCGCCGCAGACTCGCTCATTCTTCATATCCTGAAGAGTTCTTCAGATAAGAACATACACGGCACTCGAATGCACCCAAAATATATAGTCTAACCTGGGCACTAATGTACTGTCTGACAACCTGAGCCCGGACCTCGTGACCAACACCCAGACAGCTGACCGCACACTGAGCACATCAGACCCGCCATGGCCTTAGGTCATCTTCTCTTCCCTACCTCAGTTTCCAGGCTTCAGAATCTAGACCTTATCTCCATTCACTGCCCAGGGGTGACTGTGATGCAGAAATCAGAACTCTTCCTTACCCATGGCAAGAAACCTTGTGGTTGGCATGTTGTCCAACGTTCAGTGTAGGAGAAACCAGCATTCAGCGGGAGGCCCCGCCCATTCTTGAGTGCAACGAGGGCATAACACGCATTGTGACCCTCAGCGTGAGTCCTGTCCTCTAGTACGTCCTCTCAGTGGCTGGACCATTAGATGTCATAATGGGCTTGGCATGTCCCTAGGCCCCAATTTTTAACCAGATTTCTGGTTGTCCATTGGGCCCTCCCCAGGGCTCTACTCTGGAATCCCTCATTTGGTGGGACACCTGAGGTTGAAAAACAAAAGAAAAAAATCATCAACAACAGAACAACGGAATTCTTCCATCCCACAGAATGTCCCCAAACTCTTTGGACGGGGCCAAACCCCCAGAGAGTAAGACTCGTCCATTTCCCATGAAGTCACCTGGAAATTTCACGACCATGAGTGACACGATATCCAGAGACAAAAACTTGAACAAGAGCCTCACACTCGCCCTTTTTTCATATCCCGAAATGTTCTCCTCATGGTCTGTAGATCAGTCCTGCCATACCTATGTCCCGAAACATAAGCCGACTTTGTGTTTCAGACAACTGTCCAAACAGCCCTGGCCTACACACCCCACAGGCTCAGGCCCCTGGAGCCAAACCTGACGACTGTGCTTGCCCTCTCCAAGGGAATTGTATGTGCCCATTCCAATGGCCACAACCCTACTAAAATGATAAACCTCCAAAGTCCCTGAGGCCATCCCAATAGTGGTGGCTTCCCAGGACAAACAGAAGCAATCTGAGCCCATCTGAGAACCTACCTGCACTCAGACTTGTAGACTGATATCCCCAGAGGTAAAAAAGGAACGAACAGGCCCCTAGGCCCTAATCGGATCCATTGCTTTGGTTTCCAGGCATCTCTCCTCAGAGGCCTGGATTTCAGTACCAGCATATGGCTGTTTCTTGACTCACCCACCAGAACAAATCTCATCTACACATGGGAAACTTGCACGTGGGAGTGATGTCAAAGCCTCTGTTTAGGAGAACCCTTCATGGCCCCCGTGCCACCGCGTCATTCCAAGGTATCCATAGACAAAAACACATTAGGACCCATCCACAGGAGAGTCCATTTCAACTCAGCGTATTCGGTTGCTCTGCGAGATCCAGCAGATCTAACTTGTCTTGTTGCTAGGAGACAATTGGAATGCGAGGTGGGCTACCCAGCCATCCATCCTTAGAACCCTGCTCGGAATCGTCAGCCTGGAGCCAACCAACAGGTCTCAATTGTCCTGCAGAAGAATCCTTGAAGTTGGGAGCTTCTCACAACTCCCATCGTGAGAAAACACCCATGGCCTCCTGATCCCCCCCCTTCATGAAGTGGCCCTCAGGGACTTAAGGTCCAACCTGAGCGATCTTCTGATCCTCACCATGACTTCAGATGCACGAGATCTCGGTTCAGATCTGTAGATTGTGCCTGCCATGTCCTCACCCAGAAACCCAAGCCTAGCTTGTGTCCTCAGACTTCCATCCTCAGACTAATGGCCCACAAGCCCTCCAGTTTTGCAATCCAGAATTATAATGCAGCACTCTGCCTGACCTCCAGAAGAAAAACATTGCCTTCTGGGGCTACCCAGAAACCCCAAATGAAGATCAACCTGCACGCCACTTGGCTGTACCCAAAATATATAGGCTGACCTGGGCAATAATGCCCTTTGTGACAGAGGCTGAGCCTGGACCTCCTGGCCCCACCCATACAGCTGGCCGCTCACTGAGCACATCGGACCAGCCATTGCCTTAGGTCGTTATCTCTTCCCAGCCTCGGATTTCAGGATTTAGAACCTAGACCTTATCTCCAATCACTGCCCATGTTTGAAAATGATGCAGAAATCAGAACTCTTTCCCGATGGCAAGAAACCTTGTGGTAGGCTAGTTGTATAATGTTCAGTGTAGTGGATACCAGTGTGTCCAATGTGGCGCCGCCATTGCTCGCGAGCCACATAGGTGGCAAACACACATTGTGACCCTCAGCCTTAGCCCAGTCCTCAGGTAAGGCCTCTAAGAGGCTGGATGAAGAGACAGCATATTGGGCTTGCCATGCCCCTAGGCCCCAATTTTTAACAATAGTTCGGGTTGTCCCTTCACTCTTCCTCAGGGCTCTGCTTTGGAACTCCTCTTTTGGTGGGACACCTGAGATAACAACCCTGAAAGGAGTCCTCCATCCAACAGATTGACGAAAAACAATTGGGATCGCGCCAAATCCACAGAGAGCAAGATTCGTCCATGGCCTATGAGGCCTCCTCGACATTCCACGGCCATCTCTGAAACAAAATCCAGAGACAAAAGCCTGAGCAAGCGCCTCAGACTCGCACTATCTTCATATCCTGAAGATGTCTTCTCATGGTTTGTACATCGGGCCTGCCATACCTACGTCCCCAAACATAAGCTGAGTTTGTGTTTTCAGACTTCTGTCCTCAAAGTCCTGGGCCACACACCATCCAGGCTGGGGACCCTGGAGCCACACATTAGGACTGTGCCTACCCAATCCATGGGAATTCTGCCCATTCCATTGTCCAAAATCGTACAAATTAGGAGAACCCTCCAAAGTCTCTGAGGCCATCCCAATAGTATTGGTCGCCCGGGACAAAAAAGGTCAGTCTGTCACCAGCTGAGCATCTAACTCCACTCATACCCTAGATGGATGTCCCCAGAGAAGAAGATTGAACCAGACAGGACCCTAGGCCAAAATCGGATCCATTGCTTTGGTTTACAGGCATGTCTCCTCAAAACCCTGGATTCCAATACCAGCATTGGGGTTTTCCTGAGGCACCCATCAGAACAAACCTCGGCTCCACAAGGAAACTTGTGCATGGGAGCTATGTCAAAAGCTTAGGAGAATACTTCAGGGTCCCGGGGCCACCGCCCCATTCCAAGGCCCTCATGGACACAAACACACATTAGACCCATCCTCAGGAAAGTCCATTTCAACTCAGCCACCCCGGTTGCTCCCGCAGAGCCATCAGATCCAAACTGTCTTGTCGCTAGGAGACAATTGGAATGCGAGGCGGGCTTCCCAGGCATCCATCCTTGAACGTTGGTCTGCACTCATCCATATGGGATGTCCTGGAGCTGTCCAACAGGTCTCAATTGTCCCGCAGAAGGAATCCTTGGAGGGGGCATCCCACCACTCCAAACGTGGGAAAAACTCCACGGCCTCGAGATTCGGCTCCCTTTATGAGGGGCCCGTCATGAACAGAAAATCCAAGCTGAGCCAACGTCTGATCCTCGCTCTGACTTCAGATGCATGAGATATTGCTTCACATCTTCAGGGGGTTCATGCCGTGCCCTCGCCCTGAAACCCAAGTCTAGCTGTCCCTAGGACCCAATTTTAACCAGATTTCTGGTTGCCCAATCGCCCCTCCCCAGGGCTCTATTCTGGAATCCCTCATTTGGTGGGACCCCTGAGTTTGAAAAACAAAACTATACAAAACAACAACAACAAAAAACGGACTTATTCCGTCCCACAGAATGACCCCACACTCTTTGGATTAGGCCAAACCCCCAGGTAGTAAGACTCGCCCCCATTTCCCATGAAGTCATCCGGAAATTTCATGACCATGAATGGCATGATATCCAGAGATAAATACTTGAGCAAGAGCCCAACACTCGCCCTTTTTTCATATCCCGAAGAGTTCTCCTCATGGTCTGTAGATCAGTCCTGCCATACCTATGACCCGAAACATAAGCCGTGTTTCTGTTTTCAGACAACTGTCCCAACAGCTCTGGCCTACACACCCTACAGGCTCAGGCCCCTGAGGCCAAACCTGAAGACTGTGCTTGCCCTCTCCAAGGGAATTGTATGTGCCCATTCCAATGGCCACAACCCTACTAAGAGGATAAACCTCCATAATTCCTGAGGCCATCCCAATATTTGTGGCTTCCCAGGACAAACAGGGGCAATCTGAGCCCATCTGAGCACCTAACAGCACTCAGACCCTTGGACTGATATCCCCAGAGGTAATAAGGAACGAACAGGCCCCTAGGCAACTATCGGATCCATTGCTTTGGTTTCGAGGCATCTCTCCTCAGGGGCCTGGATTTCAATAACAGCATATGGCTGTTTCTTGACTCACCATCAGAACAAATCTCATCTGCACATGGGAAACTTGCACGATGGAGCTGTGTGAAAGCCTCTCTTTAGGAGAACCCTTCAGGGCCCCAGTGCCACCGCTTCATTCCAAGGTCTCCATAGACACAAAAATCATATTAGGTCACAACCACGGGAGAGTCCATTTTAACTCAGCCTCCTCGGTTGCTCCCCCAGATCCAGCAGATCTGACCTGTCTTATTGCTTGGAAACAATTAGAATGCGAGGTAGGCTACCCAGCCATCCATCCTTAGAACCCTGCTCGGAATCGTTGTCCTGGAGCCAACCAACAGGTCTCCATTGTCCGGCAGAAGAATCTTTGCATTTGGGACCTTCTCACAACTCCCATCGTCGGAAAACCCCCATGGCCTCGTGATCCCCCCCCTTCAAGAAGGGGCCCCTCAGGGACAGAGGGTCCAACCTGAGCGATCATCTGATCTTCCCCCTGACTTCAGATGCACGAGATCTAGATTCAGGACTGTAGATTGTGCCTGCCATATCCTCACCCAGAAACCTAGGCCTAGCTTGGGTTCTCAGACTTCCGTCCTCAGACTACTGGCCCACAAGCCCTCCAATTTGGCAATTCAGACCTACAATGCAGCACTCTGCCTGCCCTCCAGAAGAAAAACATTGCCCTCTGGGGCTACCCTGAAACCCCCAATGAGGATCAACCTGCACAGCATTTGGCTGTACCCGAAATATATAGGCTGATCTGGGCACTAATGCCCTTTCTGACACATCCTGAGCCGGGACCTCCTGGCCCCACCCTGACAGATGGCCGCACACTGAGCACATCGGACCCGTCATGGCCTTGGGTCGTCATCTCTTCTCAAACTCGGTTTTCAGGCTTCAGAACCTAGAGACTTATCTCCAATCACGGCCCGGGTTTGAAAAAATGATGCAGAAATCAGAACTCTTTCCCCATGGCAAGAAACCTTGTGGTTGGCAAGTTGTCCAAGGTTCAGTGGGTTGAAACCAGTGTGGCCCATGAGGCCCCGCCCATGCTTGCAGGCCACATTGGTCACAAACACACATTGTGACCCTCAGCCTGAGCCCAGTCCTCAGGTAAGGCCTCTCAGTGGCTGGATAGAGAGATAACATACTGGGCTTGCCATGCCCCTAGGCCCCAATTTTTATCCAGAGTTTGGGTTGTCCCTTCACTCTTCCCCAGGGCTCTGCTTTGGAATTCCTCTTTTGGTAGGACACCAGAGGTAACAAACCTGAAAGGAGTCCTCCCATCCCACAGATTGACGAAAAGCAATTGGGATCGGGCCAAATCCACAGAGAGCAAGAATCGTCCATGGCCCATGAGGCCTCCCCAACATTCCATGGCCATCGCTGATACAAAATCCAGAGACAAAAGCCTGAGCCCGCGCCGCAGACTCGCTCATTCTTCATATCCTGAAGAGTTCTTCAGATAAGAACATACACGGCACTCGAATGCACCCAAAATATATAGTCTAACCTGGGCACTAATGTACTGTCTGACAACCTGAGCCCGGACCTCGTGACCAACACCCAGACAGCTGACCGCACACTGAGCACATCAGACCCGCCATGGCCTTAGGTCATCTTCTCTTCCCTACCTCAGTTTCCAGGCTTCAGAATCTAGACCTTATCTCCATTCACTGCCCAGGGGTGACTGTGATGCAGAAATCAGAACTCTTCCTTACCCATGGCAAGAAACCTTGTGGTTGGCATGTTGTCCAACGTTCAGTGTAGGAGAAACCAGCATTCAGCGGGAGGCCCCGCCCATTCTTGAGTGCAACGAGGGCATAACACGCATTGTGACCCTCAGCGTGAGTCCTGTCCTCTAGTACGTCCTCTCAGTGGCTGGACCATTAGATGTCATAATGGGCTTGGCATGTCCCTAGGCCCCAATTTTTAACCAGATTTCTGGTTGTCCATTGGGCCCTCCCCAGGGCTCTACTCTGGAATCCCTCATTTGGTGGGACACCTGAGGTTGAAAAACAAAAGAAAAAAAATCATCAACAACAGAACAACGGAATTCTTCCATCCCACAGAATGTCCCCAAACTCTTTGGACGGGGCCAAACCCCCAGAGAGTAAGACTCGTCCATTTCCCATGAAGTCACCTGGAAATTTCACGACCATGAGTGACACGATATCCAGAGACAAAAACTTGAACAAGAGCCTCACACTCGCCCTTTTTTCATATCCCGAAATGTTCTCCTCATGGTCTGTAGATCAGTCCTGCCATACCTATGTCCCGAAACATAAGCCGACTTTGTGTTTTTCAGACAACTGTCCAAACAGCCCTGGCCTACACACCCCACAGGCTCAGGCCCCTGGAGCCAAACCTGACGACTGTGCTTGCCCTCTCCAAGGGAATTGTATGTGCCCATTCCAATGGCCACAACCCTACTAAAATGATAAACCTCCAAAGTCCCTGAGGCCATCCCAATAGTGGTGGCTTCCCAGGACAAACAGAAGCAATCTGAGCCCATCTGAGAACCTACCTGCACTCAGACTTGTAGACTGATATCCCCAGAGGTAAAAAAGGAACGAACAGGCCCCTAGGCCCTAATCGGATCCATTGCTTTGGTTTCCAGGCATCTCTCCTCAGAGGCCTGGATTTCAGTACCAGCATATGGCTGTTTCTTGACTCACCCACCAGAACAAATCTCATCTACACATGGGAAACTTGCACGTGGGAGTGATGTCAAAGCCTCTGTTTAGGAGAACCCTTCATGGCCCCCGTGCCACCGCGTCATTCCAAGGTATCCATAGACAAAAACACATTAGGACCCATCCACAGGAGAGTCCATTTCAACTCAGCGTATTCGGTTGCTCTGCGAGATCCAGCAGATCTAACTTGTCTTGTTGCTAGGAGACAATTGGAATGCGAGGTGGGCTACCCAGCCATCCATCCTTAGAACCCTGCTCGGAATCGTCAGCCTGGAGCCAACCAACAGGTCTCAATTGTCCTGCAGAAGAATCCTTGAAGTTGGGAGCTTCTCACAACTCCCATCGTGAGAAAACACCCATGGCCTCCTGATCCCCCCCCTTCATGAAGTGGCCCTCAGGGACTTAAGGTCCAACCTGAGCGATCTTCTGATCCTCACCATGACTTCAGATGCACGAGATCTCGGTTCAGATCTGTAGATTGTGCCTGCCATGTCCTCACCCAGAAACCCAAGCCTAGCTTGTGTCCTCAGACTTCCATCCTCAGACTAATGGCCCACAAGCCCTCCAGTTTTGCAATCCAGAATTATAATGCAGCACTCTGCCTGACCTCCAGAAGAAAAACATTGCCTTCTGGGGCTACCCAGAAACCCCAAATGAAGATCAACCTGCACGCCACTTGGCTGTACCCAAAATATATAGGCTGACCTGGGCAATAATGCCCTTTGTGACAGAGGCTGAGCCTGGACCTCCTGGCCCCACCCATACAGCTGGCCGCTCACTGAGCACATCGGACCAGCCATTGCCTTAGGTCGTTATCTCTTCCCAGCCTCGGATTTCAGGATTTAGAACCTAGACCTTATCTCCAATCACTGCCCATGTTTGAAAATGATGCAGAAATCAGAACTCTTTCCCGATGGCAAGAAACCTTGTGGTAGGCTAGTTGTATAATGTTCAGTGTAGTGGATACCAGTGTGTCCAATGTGGCGCCGCCATTGCTCGCGAGCCACATAGGTGGCAAACACACATTGTGACCCTCAGCCTTAGCCCAGTCCTCAGGTAAGGCCTCTAAGAGGCTGGATGAAGAGACAGCATATTGGGCTTGCCATGCCCCTAGGCCCCAATTTTTAACAATAGTTCGGGTTGTCCCTTCACTCTTCCTCAGGGCTCTGCTTTGGAACTCCTCTTTTGGTGGGACACCTGAGATAACAACCCTGAAAGGAGTCCTCCATCCAACAGATTGACGAAAAACAATTGGGATCGCGCCAAATCCACAGAGAGCAAGATTCGTCCATGGCCTATGAGGCCTCCTCGACATTCCACGGCCATCTCTGAAACAAAATCCAGAGACAAAAGCCTGAGCAAGCGCCTCAGACTCGCACTATCTTCATATCCTGAAGATGTCTTCTCATGGTTTGTACATCGGGCCTGCCATACCTACGTCCCCAAACATAAGCTGAGTTTGTGTTTTTCAGACTTCTGTCCTCAAAGTCCTGGGCCACACACCATCCAGGCTGGGGACCCTGGAGCCACACATTAGGACTGTGCCTACCCAATCCATGGGAATTCTGCCCATTCCATTGTCCAAAATCGTACAAATTAGGAGAACCCTCCAAAGTCTCTGAGGCCATCCCAATAGTATTGGTCGCCCGGGACAAAAAAGGTCAGTCTGTCACCAGCTGAGCATCTAACTCCACTCATACCCTAGATGGATGTCCCCAGAGAAGAAGATTGAACCAGACAGGACCCTAGGCCAAAATCGGATCCATTGCTTTGGTTTACAGGCATGTCTCCTCAAAACCCTGGATTCCAATACCAGCATTGGGGTTTTTTCCTGAGGCACCCATCAGAACAAACCTCGGCTCCACAAGGAAACTTTGTGCATGGGAGCTATGTCAAAAGCTTAGGAGAATACTTCAGGGTCCCGGGGCCACCGCCCCATTCCAAGGCCCTCATGGACACAAACACACATTAGACCCATCCTCAGGAAAGTCCATTTCAACTCAGCCACCCCGGTTGCTCCCGCGCAGAGCCATCAGATCCAAACTGTCTTGTCGCTAGGAGACAATTGGAATGCGAGGCGGGCTTCCCAGGCATCCATCCTTGAACGTTGGTCTGCACTCATCCATATGGGATGTCCTGGAGCTGTCCAACAGGTCTCAATTGTCCCGCAGAAGGAATCCTTGGAGGGGGCATCCCACCACTCCAAACGTGGGAAAAAACCTCCACGGCCTCGAGATTCGGCTCCCTTTATGAGGGGCCCGTCATGAACAGAAAATCCAAGCTGAGCCAACGTCTGATCCTCGCTCTGACTTCAGATGCATGAGATATTGCTTCACATCTTCAGGGGGTTCATGCCGTGCCCTCGCCCTGAAACCCAAGTCTAGCTGTCCCTAGGACCCAATTTTAACCAGATTTCTGGTTGCCCAATCGCCCCTCCCCAGGGCTCTATTCTGGAATCCCTCATTTGGTGGGACCCCTGAGTTTGAAAAACAAAACTATACAAAACAACAACAACAACAAAAAACGGACTTATTCCGTCCCACAGAATGACCCCACACTCTTTGGATTAGGCCAAACCCCCAGGTAGTAAGACTCGCCCATTTCCC
Organism: Mustela putorius furo; assembly: GCF_011764305.1. Classification (NCBI taxonomy): domain Eukaryota; kingdom Metazoa; phylum Chordata; class Mammalia; order Carnivora; family Mustelidae; genus Mustela; species Mustela putorius. The sequence goes on along the minus strand of NW_025421746.1, from coordinate 78,585 downwards.
ATGAAGTCATCCGGAAATTTCATGACCATGAATGGCATGATATCCAGAGATAAATACTTGAGCAAGAGCCCAACACTCGCCCTTTTTTCATATCCCGAAGAGTTCTCCTCATGGTCTGTAGATCAGTCCTGCCATACCTATGACCCGAAACATAAGCCGTGTTTCTGTTTTCAGACAACTGTCCCAACAGCTCTGGCCTACACACCCTACAGGCTCAGGCCCCTGAGGCCAAACCTGAAGACTGTGCTTGCCCTCTCCAAGGGAATTGTATGTGCCCATTCCAATGGCCACAACCCTACTAAGAGGATAAACCTCCATAATTCCTGAGGCCATCCCAATATTTGTGGCTTCCCAGGACAAACAGGGGCAATCTGAGCCCATCTGAGCACCTAACAGCACTCAGACCCTTGGACTGATATCCCCAGAGGTAATAAGGAACGAACAGGCCCCTAGGCAACTATCGGATCCATTGCTTTGGTTTCGAGGCATCTCTCCTCAGGGGCCTGGATTTCAATAACAGCATATGGCTGTTTCTTGACTCACCATCAGAACAAATCTCATCTGCACATGGGAAACTTGCACGATGGAGCTGTGTGAAAGCCTCTCTTTAGGAGAACCCTTCAGGGCCCCAGTGCCACCGCTTCATTCCAAGGTCTCCATAGACACAAAATCATATTAGGTCACAACCACGGGAGAGTCCATTTTAACTCAGCCTCCTCGGTTGCTCCCCCAGATCCAGCAGATCTGACCTGTCTTATTGCTTGGAAACAATTAGAATGCGAGGTAGGCTACCCAGCCATCCATCCTTAGAACCCTGCTCGGAATCGTTGTCCTGGAGCCAACCAACAGGTCTCCATTGTCCGGCAGAAGAATCTTTGCATTTGGGACCTTCTCACAACTCCCATCGTCGGAAAACCCCCATGGCCTCGTGATCCCCCCCCTTCAAGAAGGGGCCCTCAGGGACAGAGGGTCCAACCTGAGCGATCATCTGATCTTCCCCCTGACTTCAGATGCACGAGATCTAGATTCAGGACTGTAGATTGTGCCTGCCATATCCTCACCCAGAAACCTAGGCCTAGCTTGGGTTCTCAGACTTCCGTCCTCAGACTACTGGCCCACAAGCCCTCCAATTTGGCAATTCAGACCTACAATGCAGCACTCTGCCTGCCCTCCAGAAGAAAAACATTGCCCTCTGGGGCTACCCTGAAACCCCCAATGAGGATCAACCTGCACAGCATTTGGCTGTACCCGAAATATATAGGCTGATCTGGGCACTAATGCCCTTTCTGACACATCCTGAGCCGGGACCTCCTGGCCCCACCCTGACAGATGGCCGCACACTGAGCACATCGGACCCGTCATGGCCTTAGGTCGTCATCTCTTCTCAAACTCGGTTTTCAGGCTTCAGAACCTAGACCTTATCTCCAATCACGGCCCGGGTTTGAAAATGATGCAGAAATCAGAACTCTTTCCCCATGGCAAGAAACCTTGTGGTTGGCAAGTTGTCCAAGGTTCAGTGGGTTGAAACCAGTGTGGCCCATGAGGCCGCGCCCATGCTTGCAGGCCACATTGGTCACAAACACACATTGTGACCCTCAGCCTGAGCCCAGTCCTCAGGTAAGGCCTCTCAGTGGCTGGATAGAGAGATAACATACTGGGCTTGCCATGCCCCTAGGCCCCAATTTTTATCCAGAGTTTGGGTTGTCCCTTCACTCTTCCCCAGGGCTCTGCTTTGGAATTCCTCTTTTGGTAGGACACCAGAGGTAACAAACCTGAAAGGAGTCCTCCCATCCCACAGATTGACGAAAAGCAATTGGGATCGGGCCAAATCCACAGAGAGCAAGAATCGTCCATGGCCCATGAGGCCTCCCCAACATTCCATGGCCATCGCTGATACAAAATCCAGAGACAAAAGCCTGAGCCCGCGCCGCAGACTCGCTCATTCTTCATATCCTGAAGAGTTCTTCAGATAAGAACATACACGGCACTCGAATGCACCCAAAAATATATAGTCTAACCTGGGCACTAATGTACTGTCTGACAACCTGAGCCCGGACCTCGTGACCAACACCCAGACAGCTGACCGCACACTGAGCACATCAGACCCCCGCCATGGCCTTAGGTCATCTTCTCTTCCCTACCTCAGTTTCCAGGCTTCAGAATCTAGACCTTATCTCCATTCACTGCCCAGGGGTGACTGTGATGCAGAAATCAGAACTCTTCCTTACCCATGGCAAGAAACCTTGTGGTTGGCATGTTGTCCAACGTTCAGTGTAGGAGAAACCAGCATTCAGCGGGAGGCCCCGCCCATTCTTGAGTGCAACGAGGGCATAACACGCATTGTGACCCTCAGCGTGAGTCCTGTCCTCTAGTACGTCCTCTCAGTGGCTGGACCATTAGATGTCATAATGGGCTTGGCATGTCCCTAGGCCCCAATTTTTAACCAGATTTCTGGTTGTCCATTGGGCCCTCCCCAGGGCTCTACTCTGGAATCCCTCATTTGGTGGGACACCTGAGGTTGAAAAACAAAAGAAAAAAATCATCAACAACAGAACAACGGAATTCTTCCATCCCACAGAATGTCCCCAAACTCTTTGGACGGGGCCAAACCCCCAGAGAGTAAGACTCGTCCATTTCCCATGAAGTCACCTGGAAATTTCACGACCATGAGTGACACGATATCCAGAGACAAAAACTTGAACAAGAGCCTCACACTCGCCCTTTTTTCATATCCCGAAATGTTCTCCTCATGGTCTGTAGATCAGTCCTGCCATACCTATGTCCCGAAACATAAGCCGACTTTGTGTTTCAGACAACTGTCCAAACAGCCCTGGCCTACACACCCCACAGGCTCAGGCCCCTGGAGCCAAACCTGACGACTGTGCTTGCCCTCTCCAAGGGAATTGTATGTGCCCATTCCAATGGCCACAACCCTACTAAAATGATAAACCTCCAAAGTCCCTGAGGCCATCCCAATAGTGGTGGCTTCCCAGGACAAACAGAAGCAATCTGAGCCCATCTGAGAACCTACCTGCACTCAGACTTGTAGACTGATATCCCCAGAGGTAAAAAAGGAACGAACAGGCCCCTAGGCCCTAATCGGATCCATTGCTTTGGTTTCCAGGCATCTCTCCTCAGAGGCCTGGATTTCAGTACCAGCATATGGCTGTTTCTTGACTCACCCCACCAGAACAAATCTCATCTACACATGGGAAACTTGCACGTGGGAGTGATGTCAAAGCCTCTGTTTAGGAGAACCCTTCATGGCCCCCGTGCCACCGCGTCATTCCAAGGTATCCATAGACAAAAACACATTAGGACCCATCCACAGGAGAGTCCATTTCAACTCAGCGTATTCGGTTGCTCTGCGAGATCCAGCAGATCTAACTTGTCTTGTTGCTAGGAGACAATTGGAATGCGAGGTGGGCTACCCAGCCATCCATCCTTAGAACCCTGCTCGGAATCGTCAGCCTGGAGCCAACCAACAGGTCTCAATTGTCCTGCAGAAGAATCCTTGAAGTTGGGAGCTTCTCACAACTCCCATCGTGAGAAAACACCCATGGCCTCCTGATCCCCCCCCTTCATGAAGTGGCCCTCAGGGACTTAAGGTCCAACCTGAGCGATCTTCTGATCCTCACCATGACTTCAGATGCACGAGATCTCGGTTCAGATCTGTAGATTGTGCCTGCCATGTCCTCACCCAGAAACCCAAGCCTAGCTTGTGTCCTCAGACTTCCATCCTCAGACTAATGGCCCACAAGCCCTCCAGTTTTGCAATCCAGAATTATAATGCAGCACTCTGCCTGACCTCCAGAAGAAAAACATTGCCTTCTGGGGCTACCCAGAAACCCCAAATGAAGATCAACCTGCACGCCACTTGGCTGTACCCAAAATATATAGGCTGACCTGGGCAATAATGCCCTTTGTGACAGAGGCTGAGCCTGGACCTCCTGGCCCCACCCATACAGCTGGCCGCTCACTGAGCACATCGGACCAGCCATTGCCTTAGGTCGTTATCTCTTCCCAGCCTCGGATTTCAGGATTTAGAACCTAGACCTTATCTCCAATCACTGCCCATGTTTGAAAATGATGCAGAAATCAGAACCTTTCCCGATGGCAAGAAACCTTGTGGTAGGCTAGTTGTATAATGTTCAGTGTAGTGGATACCAGTGTGTCCAATGTGGCGCCGCCATTGCTCGCGAGCCACATAGGTGGCAAACACACATTGTGACCCTCAGCCTTAGCCCAGTCCTCAGGTAAGGCCTCTAAGAGGCTGGATGAAGAGACAGCATATTGGGCTTGCCATGCCCCTAGGCCCCAATTTTTAACAATAGTTCGGGTTGTCCCTTCACTCTTCCTCAGGGCTCTGCTTTGGAACTCCTCTTTTGGTGGGACACCTGAGATAACAACCCTGAAAGGAGTCCTCCATCCAACAGATTGACGAAAAACAATTGGGATCGCGCCAAATCCACAGAGAGCAAGATTCGTCCATGGCCTATGAGGCCTCCTCGACATTCCACGGCCATCTCTGAAACAAAATCCAGAGACAAAAGCCTGAGCAAGCGCCTCAGACTCGCACTATCTTCATATCCTGAAGATGTCTTCTCATGGTTTGTACATCGGGCCTGCCATACCTACGTCCCCAAACATAAGCTGAGTTTGTGTTTTTCAGACTTCTGTCCTCAAAGTCCTGGGCCACACACCATCCAGGCTGGGGACCCTGGAGCCACACATTAGGACTGTGCCTACCCAATCCATGGGAATTCTGCCCATTCCATTGTCCAAAATCGTACAAATTAGGAGAACCCTCCAAAGTCTCTGAGGCCATCCCAATAGTATTGGTCGCCCGGGACAAAAAAGGTCAGTCTGTCACCAGCTGAGCATCTAACTCCACTCATACCCTAGATGGATGTCCCCAGAGAAGAAGATTGAACCAGACAGGACCCTAGGCCAAAATCGGATCCATTGCTTTGGTTTACAGGCATGTCTCCTCAAAACCCTGGATTCCAATACCAGCATTGGGGTTTTCCTGAGGCACCCATCAGAACAAACCTCGGCTCCACAAGGAAACTTGTGCATGGGAGCTATGTCAAAAGCTTAGGAGAATACTTCAGGGTCCCGGGGCCACCGCCCCATTCCAAGGCCCTCATGGACACAAACACACATTAGACCCATCCTCAGGAAAGTCCATTTCAACTCAGCCACCCCGGTTGCTCCCGCAGAGCCATCAGATCCAAACTGTCTTGTCGCTAGGAGACAATTGGAATGCGAGGCGGGCTTCCCAGGCATCCATCCTTGAACGTTGGTCTGCACTCATCCATATGGGATGTCCTGGAGCTGTCCAACAGGTCTCAATTGTCCCGCAGAAGGAATCCTTGGAGGGGGCATCCCACCACTCCAAACGTGGGAAAACCTCCACGGCCTCGAGATTCGGCTCCCTTTATGAGGGGCCCGTCATGAACAGAAAATCCAAGCTGAGCCAACGTCTGATCCTCGCTCTGACTTCAGATGCATGAGATATTGCTTCACATCTTCAGGGGGTTCATGCCGTGCCCTCGCCCTGAAACCCAAGTCTAGCTGTCCCTAGGACCCAATTTTAACCAGATTTTCTGGTTGCCCAATCGCCCCTCCCCAGGGCTCTATTCTGGAATCCCTCATTTGGTGGGACCCCTGAGTTTGAAAAACAAAACTATACAAAACAACAACAACAAAAAACGGACTTATTCCGTCCCACAGAATGACCCCACACTCTTTGGATTAGGCCAAACCCCCAGGTAGTAAGACTCGCCCATTTCCCATGAAGTCATCCGGAAATTTCATGACCATGAATGGCATGATATCCAGAGATAAATACTTGAGCAAGAGCCCAACACTCGCCCTTTTTTCATATCCCGAAGAGTTCTCCTCATGGTCTGTAGATCAGTCCTGCCATACCTATGACCCGAAACATAAGCCGTGTTTCTGTTTTCAGACAACTGTCCCAACAGCTCTGGCCTACACACCCTACAGGCTCAGGCCCCTGAGGCCAAACCTGAAGACTGTGCTTGCCCTCTCCAAGGGAATTGTATGTGCCCATTCCAATGGCCACAACCCTACTAAGAGGATAAACCTCCATAATTCCTGAGGCCATCCCAATATTTGTGGCTTCCCAGGACAAACAGGGGCAATCTGAGCCCATCTGAGCACCTAACAGCACTCAGACCCTTGGACTGATATCCCCAGAGGTAATAAGGAACGAACAGGCCCCTAGGCAACTATCGGATCCATTGCTTTGGTTTCGAGGCATCTCTCCTCAGGGGCCTGGATTTCAATAACAGCATATGGCTGTTTCTTGACTCACCATCAGAACAAATCTCATCTGCACATGGGAAACTTGCACGATGGAGCTGTGTGAAAGCCTCTCTTTAGGAGAACCCTTCAGGGCCCCAGTGCCACCGCTTCATTCCAAGGTCTCCATAGACACAAAATCATATTAGGTCACAACCACGGGAGAGTCCATTTTAACTCAGCCTCCTCGGTTGCTCCCCCAGATCCAGCAGATCTGACCTGTCTTATTGCTTGGAAACAATTAGAATGCGAGGTAGGCTACCCAGCCATCCATCCTCCTTAGAACCCTGCTCGGAATCGTTGTCCTGGAGCCAACCAACAGGTCTCCATTGTCCGGCAGAAGAATCTTTGCATTTGGGACCTTCTCACAACTCCCATCGTCGGAAAACCCCCATGGCCTCGTGATCCCCCCCCTTCAAGAAGGGGCCCTCAGGGACAGAGGGTCCAACCTGAGCGATCATCTGATCTTCCCCCTGACTTCAGATGCACGAGATCTAGATTCAGGACTGTAGATTGTGCCTGCCATATCCTCACCCAGAAACCTAGGCCTAGCTTGGGTTCTCAGACTTCCGTCCTCAGACTACTGGCCCACAAGCCCTCCAATTTGGCAATTCAGACCTACAATGCAGCACTCTGCCTGCCCTCCAGAAGAAAAACATTGCCCTCTGGGGCTACCCTGAAACCCCCAATGAGGATCAACCTGCACAGCATTTGGCTGTACCCGAAATATATAGGCTGATCTGGGCACTAATGCCCTTTCTGACACATCCTGAGCCGGGACCTCCTGGCCCCACCCAGACAGATGGCCGCACACTGAGCACATCGGACCCGTCATGGCCTTGGGTCGTCATCTCTTCTCAAACTCGGTTTTCAGGCTTCAGAACCTAGACCTTATCTCCAATCACGGCCCGGGTTTGAAAATGATGCAGAAATCAGAACTCTTTCCCCATGGCAAGAAACCTTGTGGTTGGCAAGTTGTCCAAGGTTCAGTGGGTTGAAACCAGTGTGGCCCATGAGGCCCCGCCCATGCTTGCAGGCCACATTGGTCACAAACACACATTGTGACCCTCAGCCTGAGCCCAGTCCTCAGGTAAGGCCTCTCAGTGGCTGGATAGAGAGATAACATACTGGGCTTGCCATGCCCCTAGGCCCCAATTTTTATCCAGAGTTTGGGTTGTCCCTTCACTCTTCCCCAGGGCTCTGCTTTGGAATTCCTCTTTTGGTAGGACACCAGAGGTAACAAACCTGAAAGGAGTCCTCCCATCCCACAGATTGACGAAAAAGCAATTGGGATCGGGCCAAATCCACAGAGAGCAAGAATCGTCCATGGCCCATGAGGCCTCCCCAACATTCCATGGCCATCGCTGATACAAAATCCAGAGACAAAAGCCTGAGCCCGCGCCGCAGACTCGCTCATTCTTCATATCCTGAAGAGTTCTTCAGATAAGAACATACACGGCACTCGAATGCACCCAAAATATATAGTCTAACCTGGGCACTAATGTACTGTCTGACAACCTGAGCCCGGACCTCGTGACCAACACCCAGACAGCTGACCGCACACTGAGCACATCAGACCCGCCATGGCCTTAGGTCATCTTCTCTTCCCTACCTCAGTTTCCAGGCTTCAGAATCTAGACCTTATCTCCATTCACTGCCCAGGGGTGACTGTGATGCAGAAATCAGAACTCTTCCTTACCCATGGCAAGAAACCTTGTGGTTGGCATGTTGTCCAACGTTCAGTGTAGGAGAAACCAGCATTCAGCGGGAGGCCCCCCGCCCATTTCTTGAGTGCAACGAGGGCATAACACGCATTGTGACCCTCAGCGTGAGTCCTGTCCTCTAGTACGTCCTCTCAGTGGCTGGACCATTAGATGTCATAATGGGCTTGGCATGTCCCTAGGCCCCAATTTTTAACCAGATTTCTGGTTGTCCATTGGGCCCTCCCCAGGGCTCTACTCTGGAATCCCTCATTTGGTGGGACACCTGAGGTTGAAAAACAAAAGAAAAAAATCATCAACAACAGAACAACGGAATTCTTCCATCCCACAGAATGTCCCCAAACTCTTTGGACGGGGCCAAACCCCCAGAGAGTAAGACTCGTCCATTTCCCATGAAGTCACCTGGAAATTTCACGACCATGAGTGACACGATATCCAGAGACAAAAACTTGAACAAGAGCCTCACACTCGCCCTTTTTTCATATCCCGAAATGTTCTCCTCATGGTCTGTAGATCAGTCCTGCCATACCTATGTCCCGAAACATAAGCCGACTTTGTGTGTTTCAGACAACTGTCCAAACAGCCCTGGCCTACACACCCCACAGGCTCAGGCCCCTGGAGCCAAACCTGACGACTGTGCTTGCCCTCTCCAAGGGAATTGTATGTGCCCATTCCAATGGCCACAACCCTACTAAAATGATAAACCTCCAAAGTCCCTGAGGCCATCCCAATAGTGGTGGCTTCCCAGGACAAACAGAAGCAATCTGAGCCCATCTGAGAACCTACCTGCACTCAGACTTGTAGACTGATATCCCCAGAGGTAAAAAAGGAACGAACAGGCCCCTAGGCCCTAATCGGATCCATTGCTTTGGTTTCCAGGCATCTCTCCTCAGAGGCCTGGATTTCAGTACCAGCATATGGCTGTTTCTTGACTCACCCACCAGAACAAACAAATCTCATCTACACATGGGAAACTTGCACGTGGGAGTGATGTCAAAGCCTCTGTTTAGGAGAACCCTTCATGGCCCCCGTGCCACCGCGTCATTCCAAGGTATCCATAGACAAAAACACATTAGGACCCATCCACAGGAGAGTCCATTTCAACTCAGCGTATTCGGTTGCTCTGCGAGATCCAGCAGATCTAACTTGTCTTGTTGCTAGGAGACAATTGGAATGCGAGGTGGGCTACCCAGCCATCCATCCTTAGAACCCTGCTCGGAATCGTCAGCCTGGAGCCAACCAACAGGTCTCAATTGTCCTGCAGAAGAATCCTTGAAGTTGGGAGCTTCTCACAACTCCCATCGTGAGAAAACACCCATGGCCTCCTGATCCCCCCCCTTCATGAAGTGGCCCTCAGGGACTTAAGGTCCAACCTGAGCGATCTTCTGATCCTCACCATGACTTCAGATGCACGAGATCTCGGTTCAGATCTGTAGATTGTGCCTGCCATGTCCTCACCCAGAAACCCAAGCCTAGCTTGTGTCCTCAGACTTCCATCCTCAGACTAATGGCCCACAAGCCCTCCAGTTTTGCAATCCAGAATTATAATGCAGCACTCTGCCTGACCTCCAGAAGAAAAACATTGCCTTCTGGGGCTACCCAGAAACCCCAAATGAAGATCAACCTGCACGCCACTTGGCTGTACCCAAAATATATAGGCTGACCTGGGCAATAATGCCCTTTGTGACAGAGGCTGAGCCTGGACCTCCTGGCCCCACCCATACAGCTGGCCGCTCACTGAGCACATCGGACCAGCCATTGCCTTAGGTCGTTATCTCTTCCCAGCCTCGGATTTCAGGATTTAGAACCTAGACCTTATCTCCAATCACTGCCCATGTTTGAAAATGATGCAGAAATCAGAACTCTTTCCCGATGGCAAGAAACCTTGTGGTAGGCTAGTTGTATAATGTTCAGTGTAGTGGATACCAGTGTGTCCAATGTGGCGCCGCCATTGCTCGCGAGCCACATAGGTGGCAAACACACATTGTGACCCTCAGCCTTAGCCCAGTCCTCAGGTAAGGCCTCTAAGAGGCTGGATGAAGAGACAGCATATTGGGCTTGCCATGCCCCTAGGCCCCAATTTTTAACAATAGTTCGGGTTGTCCCTTCACTCTTCCTCAGGGCTCTGCTTTGGAACTCCTCTTTTGGTGGGACACCTGAGATAACAACCCTGAAAGGAGTCCTCCATCCAACAGATTGACGAAAAACAATTGGGATCGCGCCAAATCCACAGAGAGCAAGATTCGTCCATGGCCTATGAGGCCTCCTCGACATTCCACGGCCATCTCTGAAACAAAATCCAGAGACAAAAGCCTGAGCAAGCGCCTCAGACTCGCACTATCTTCATATCCTGAAGATGTCTTCTCATGGTTTGTACATCGGGCCTGCCATACCTACGTCCCCAAACATAAGCTGAGTTTGTGTTTTCAGACTTCTGTCCTCAAAGTCCTGGGCCACACACCATCCAGGCTGGGGACCCTGGAGCCACACATTAGGACTGTGCCTACCCAATCCATGGGAATTCTGCCCATTCCATTGTCCAAAATCGTACAAATTAGGAGAACCCCTCCAAAGTCTCTGAGGCCATCCCAATAGTATTGGTCGCCCGGGACAAAAAAGGTCAGTCTGTCACCAGCTGAGCATCTAACTCCACTCATACCCTAGATGGATGTCCCCAGAGAAGAAGATTGAACCAGACAGGACCCTAGGCCAAAATCGGATCCATTGCTTTGGTTTACAGGCATGTCTCCTCAAAACCCTGGATTCCAATACCAGCATTGGGGTTTTTCCTGAGGCACCCATCAGAACAAACCTCGGCTCCACAAGGAAACTTGTGCATGGGAGCTATGTCAAAAGCTTAGGAGAATACTTCAGGGTCCCGGGGCCACCGCCCCATTCCAAGGCCCTCATGGACACAAACACACATTAGACCCATCCTCAGGAAAGTCCATTTCAACTCAGCCACCCCGGTTGCTCCCGCAGAGCCATCAGATCCAAACTGTGTCTTGTCGCTAGGAGACAATTGGAATGCGAGGCGGGCTTCCCAGGCATCCATCCTTGAACGTTGGTCTGCACTCATCCATATGGGATGTCCTGGAGCTGTCCAACAGGTCTCAATTGTCCCGCAGAAGGAATCCTTGGAGGGGGCATCCCACCACTCCAAACGTGGGAAAACCTCCACGGCCTCGAGATTCGGCTCCCTTTATGAGGGGCCCGTCATGAACAGAAAATCCAAGCTGAGCCAACGTCTGATCCTCGCTCTGACTTCAGATGCATGAGATATTGCTTCACATCTTCAGGGGGTTCATGCCGTGCCCTCGCCCTGAAACCCAAGTCTAGCTGTCCCTAGGACCCAATTTTAACCAGATTTCTGGTTGCCCAATCGCCCCTCCCCAGGGCTCTATTCTGGAATCCCTCATTTGGTGGGACCCCTGAGTTTGAAAAACAAAACTATACAAAACAACAACAACAAAAAACGGACTTATTCCGTCCCACAGAATGACCCCACACTCTTTGGATTAGGCCAAACCCCCAGGTAGTAAGACTCGCCCATTTCCCATGAAGTCATCCGGAAATTTCATGACCATGAATGGCATGATATCCCAGAGATAAATACTTGAGCAAGAGCCCAACACTCGCCCTTTTTTCATATCCCGAAGAGTTCTCCTCATGGTCTGTAGATCAGTCCTGCCATACCTATGACCCGAAACATAAGCCGTGTTTCTGTTTTCAGACAACTGTCCCAACAGCTCTGGCCTACACACCCTACAGGCTCAGGCCCCTGAGGCCAAACCTGAAGACTGTGCTTGCCCTCTCCAAGGGAATTGTATGTGCCCATTCCAATGGCCACAACCCTACTAAGAGGATAAACCTCCATAATTCCTGAGGCCATCCCAATATTTGTGGCTTCCCAGGACAAACAGGGGCAATCTGAGCCCATCTGAGCACCTAACAGCACTCAGACCCTTGGACTGATATCCCCAGAGGTAATAAGGAACGAACAGGCCCCTAGGCAACTATCGGATCCATTGCTTTGGTTTCGAGGCATCTCTCCTCAGGGGCCTGGATTTCAATAACAGCATATGGCTGTTTCTTGACTCACCATCAGAACAAATCTCATCTGCACATGGGAAACTTGCACGATGGAGCTGTGTGAAAGCCTCTCTTTAGGAGAACCCTTCAGGGCCCCAGTGCCACCGCTTCATTCCAAGGTCTCCATAGACACAAAAATCATATTAGGTCACAACCACGGGAGAGTCCATTTTAACTCAGCCTCCTCGGTTGCTCCCCCAGATCCAGCAGATCTGACCTGTCTTATTGCTTGGAAACAATTAGAATGCGAGGTAGGCTACCCAGCCATCCATCCTTAGAACCCTGCTCGGAATCGTTGTCCTGGAGCCAACCAACAGGTCTCCATTGTCCGGCAGAAGAATCTTTGCATTTGGGACCTTCTCACAACTCCCATCGTCGGAAAACCCCCATGGCCTCGTGATCCCCCCCCCTTCAAGAAGGGGCCCTCAGGGACAGAGGGTCCAACCTGAGCGATCATCTGATCTTCCCCCTGACTTCAGATGCACGAGATCTAGATTCAGGACTGTAGATTGTGCCTGCCATATCCTCACCCAGAAACCTAGGCCTAGCTTGGGTTCTCAGACTTCCGTCCTCAGACTACTGGCCCACAAGCCCTCCAATTTGGCAATTCAGACCTACAATGCAGCACTCTGCCTGCCCTCCAGAAGAAAAACATTGCCCTCTGGGGCTACCCTGAAACCCCCAATGAGGATCAACCTGCACAGCATTTGGCTGTACCCGAAATATATAGGCTGATCTGGGCACTAATGCCCTTTCTGACACATCCTGAGCCGGGACCTCCTGGCCCCACCCTGACAGATGGCCGCACACTGAGCACATCGGACCCGTCATGGCCTTGGGTCGTCATCTCTCTTCTCAAACTCGGTTTTCAGGCTTCAGAACCTAGACCTTATCTCCAATCACGGCCCGGGTTTGAAAATGATGCAGAAATCAGAACTCTTTCCCCATGGCAAGAAACCTTGTGGTTGGCAAGTTGTCCAAGGTTCAGTGGGTTGAAAACCAGTGTGGCCCATGAGGCCCCGCCCATGCTTGCAGGCCACATTGGTCACAAACACACACATTGTGACCCTCAGCCTGAGCCCAGTCCTCAGGTAAGGCCTCTCAGTGGCTGGATAGAGAGATAACATACTGGGCTTGCCATGCCCCTAGGCCCCAATTTTTATCCAGAGTTTGGGTTGTCCCTTCACTCTTCCCCAGGGCTCTGCTTTGGAATTCCTCTTTTGGTAGGACACCAGAGGTAACAAACCTGAAAGGAGTCCTCCCATCCCACAGATTGACGAAAAGCAATTGGGATCGGGCCAAATCCACAGAGAGCAAGAATCGTCCATGGCCCATGAGGCCTCCCCAACATTCCATGGCCATCGCTGATACAAAATCAGAGAGACAAAAGCCTGAGCCCGCGCCGCAGACTCGCTCATTCTTCATATCCTGAAGAGTTCTTCAGATAAGAACATACACGGCACTCGAATGCACCCAAAATATATAGTCTAACCTGGGCACTAATGTACTGTCTGACAACCTGAGCCCGGACCTCGTGACCAACACCCAGACAGCTGACCGCCGCACTGAGCACATCAGACCCGCCATGGCCTTAGGTCATCTTCTCTTCCCTACCTCAGTTTCCAGGCTTCAGAATCTAGACCTTATCTCCATTCACTGCCCAGGGGTGACTGTGATGCAGAAATCAGAACTCTTCCTTACCCATGGCAAGAAACCTTGTGGTTGGCATGTTGTCCAACGTTCAGTGTAGGAGAAACCAGCATTCAGCGGGAGGCCCCGCCCATTCTTGAGTGCAACGAGGGCATAACACGCATTGTGACCCTCAGCGTGAGTCCTGTCCTCTAGTACGTCCTCTCAGTGGCTGGACCATTAGATGTCATAATGGGCTTGGCATGTCCCTAGGCCCCAATTTTTAACCAGATTTCTGGTTGTCCATTGGGCCCTCCCCAGGGCTCTACTCTGGAATCCCTCATTTGGTGGGACACCTGAGGTTGAAAAACAAAAGAAAAAAATCATCAACAACAGAACAACGGAATTCTTCCATCCCACAGAATGTCCCCAAACTCTTTGGACGGGGCCAAACCCCCAGAGAGTAAGACTCGTCCATTTCCCATGAAGTCACCTGGAAATTTCACGACCATGAGTGACACGATATCCAGAGACAAAAACTTGAACAAGAGCCTCACACTCGCCCTTTTTTCATATCCCGAAATGTTCTCCTCATGGTCTGTAGATCAGTCCTGCCATACCTATGTCCCGAAACATAAGCCGACTTTGTGTTTCAGACAACTGTCCAAACAGCCCTGGCCTACACACCCCACAGGCTCAGGCCCCTGGAGCCAAACCTGACGACTGTGCTTGCCCTCTCCAAGGGAATTGTATGTGCCCATTCCAATGGCCACAACCCTACTAAAATGATAAACCTCCAAAGTCCCTGAGGCCATCCCAATAGTGGTGGCTTCCCAGGACAAACAGAAGCAATCTGAGCCCATCTGAGAACCTACCTGCACTCAGACTTGTAGACTGATATCCCCAGAGGTAAAAAAGGAACGAACAGGCCCCTAGGCCCTAATCGGATCCATTGCTTTGGTTTCCAGGCATCTCTCCTCAGAGGCCTGGATTTCAGTACCAGCATATGGCTGTTTCTTGACTCACCCACCAGAACAAATCTCATCTACACATGGGAAACTTGCACGTGGGAGTGATGTCAAAGCCTCTGTTTAGGAGAACCCTTCATGGCCCCCGTGCCACCGCGTCATTCCAAGGTATCCATAGACAAAAACACATTAGGACCCATCCACAGGAGAGTCCATTTCAACTCAGCGTATTCGGTTGCTCTGCGAGATCCAGCAGATCTAACTTGTCTTGTTGCTAGGAGACAATTGGAATGCGAGGTGGGCTACCCAGCCATCCATCCTTAGAACCCTGCTCGGAATCGTCAGCCTGGAGCCAACCAACAGGTCTCAATTGTCCTGCAGAAGAATCCTTGAAGTTGGGAGCTTCTCACAACTCCCATCGTGAGAAAACACCCATGGCCTCCTGATCCCCCCCCCTCATGAAGTGGCCCTCAGGGACTTAAGGTCCAACCTGAGCGATCTTCTGATCCTCACCATGACTTCAGATGCACGAGATCTCGGTTCAGATCTGTAGATTGTGCCTGCCATGTCCTCACCCAGAAACCCAAGCCTAGCTTGTGTCCTCAGACTTCCATCCTCAGACTAATGGCCCACAAGCCCTCCAGTTTTGCAATCCAGAATTATAATGCAGCACTCTGCCTGACCTCCAGAAGAAAAAAACATTGCCTTCTGGGGCTACCCAGAAACCCCAAATGAAGATCAACCTGCACGCCACTTGGCTGTACCCAAAATATATAGGCTGACCTGGGCAATAATGCCCTTTGTGACAGAGGCTGAGCCTGGACCTCCTGGCCCCACCCATACAGCTGGCCGCTCACTGAGCACATCGGACCAGCCATTGCCTTAGGTCGTTATCTCTTCCCAGCCTCGGATTTCAGGATTTAGAACCTAGACCTTATCTCCAATCACTGCCCATGTTTGAAAATGATGCAGAAATCAGAACTCTTTCCCGATGGCAAGAAACCTTGTGGTAGGCTAGTTGTATAATGTTCAGTGTAGTGGATACCAGTGTGTCCAATGTGGCGCCGCCATTGCTCGCGAGCCACATAGGTGGCAAACACACATTGTGACCCTCAGCCTTAGCCCAGTCCTCAGGTAAGGCCTCTAAGAGGCTGGATGAAGAGACAGCATATTGGGCTTGCCATGCCCCTAGGCCCCAATTTTTAACAATAGTTCGGGTTGTCCCTTCACTCTTCCTCAGGGCTCTGCTTTGGAACTCCTCTTTTGGTGGGACACCTGAGATAACAACCCTGAAAGGAGTCCTCCATCCAACAGATTGACGAAAAACAATTGGGATCGCGCCAAATCCACAGAGAGCAAGATTCGTCCATGGCCTATGAGGCCTCCTCGACATTCCACGGCCATCTCTGAAACAAAAATCCAGAGACAAAAGCCTGAGCAAGCGCCTCAGACTCGCACTATCTTCATATCCTGAAGATGTCTTCTCATGGTTTGTACATCGGGCCTGCCATACCTACGTCCCCAAACATAAGCTGAGTTTGTGTTTTCAGACTTCTGTCCTCAAAGTCCTGGGCCACACACCATCCAGGCTGGGGACCCTGGAGCCACACATTAGGACTGTGCCTACCCAATCCATGGGAATTCTGCCCATTCCATTGTCCAAAATCGTACAAATTAGGAGAACCCTCCAAAGTCTCTGAGGCCATCCCAATAGTATTGGTCGCCCGGGACAAAAAAGGTCAGTCTGTCACCAGCTGAGCATCTAACTCCACTCATACCCTAGATGGATGTCCCCAGAGAAGAAGATTGAACCAGACAGGACCCTAGGCCAAAATCGGATCCATTGCTTTGGTTTACAGGCATGTCTCCTCAAAACCCTGGATTCCAATACCAGCATTGGGGTTTTCCTGAGGCACCCATCAGAACAAACCTCGGCTCCACAAGGAAACTTGTGCATGGGAGCTATGTCAAAAGCTTAGGAGAATACTTCAGGGTCCCGGGGCCACCGCCCCATTCCAAGGCCCTCATGGACACAAACACACATTAGACCCATCCTCAGGAAAGTCCATTTCAACTCAGCCACCCCGGTTGCTCCCGCAGAGCCATCAGATCCAAACTGTCTTGTCGCTAGGAGACAATTGGAATGCGAGGCGGGCTTCCCAGGCATCCATCCTTGAACGTTGGTCTGCACTCATCCATATGGGATGTCCTGGAGCTGTCCAACAGGTCTCAATTGTCCCGCAGAAGGAATCCTTGGAGGGGGCATCCCACCACTCCAAACGTGGGAAAACCTCCACGGCCTCGAGATTCGGCTCCCTTTATGAGGGGCCCGTCATGAACAGAAAATCCAAGCTGAGCCAACGTCTGATCCTCGCTCTGACTTCAGATGCATGAGATATTGCTTCAGATCTTCAGGGGGTTCATGCCGTGCCCTCGCCCTGAAACCCAAGTCTAGCTGTCCCTAGGACCCAATTTTAACCAGATTTCTGGTTGCCCAATCGCCCCTCCCCAGGGCTCTATTCTGGAATCCCTCATTTGGTGGGACCCCTGAGTTTGAAAAACAAAACTATACAAAACAACAACAACAAAAAACGGACTTATTCCGTCCCACAGAATGACCCCACACTCTTTGGATTAGGCCAAACCCCCAGGTAGTAAGACTCGCCCATTTCCCATGAAGTCATCCGGAAATTTCATGACCATGAATGGCATGATATCCAGAGATAAATACTTGAGCAAGAGCCCAACACTCGCCCTTTTTTCATATCCCGAAGAGTTCTCCTCATGGTCTGTAGATCAGTCCTGCCATACCTATGACCCGAAACATAAGCCGTGTTTCTGTTTTCAGACAACTGTCCCAACAGCTCTGGCCTACACACCCTACAGGCTCAGGCCCCTGAGGCCAAACCTGAAGACTGTGCTTGCCCTCTCCAAGGGAATTGTATGTGCCCATTCCAATGGCCACAACCCTACTAAGAGGATAAACCTCCATAATTCCTGAGGCCATCCCAATATTTGTGGCTTCCCAGGACAAACAGGGGCAATCTGAGCCCATCTGAGCACCTAACAGCACTCAGACCCTTGGACTGATATCCCCAGAGGTAATAAGGAACGAACAGGCCCCTAGGCAACTATCGGATCCATTGCTTTGGTTTCGAGGCATCTCTCCTCAGGGGCCTGGATTTCAATAACAGCATATGGCTGTTTCTTGACTCACCATCAGAACAAATCTCATCTGCACATGGGAAACTTGCACGATGGAGCTGTGTGAAAGCCTCTCTTTAGGAGAACCCTTCAGGGCCCCAGTGCCACCGCTTCATTCCAAGGTCTCCATAGACACAAAATCATATTAGGTCACAACCACGGGAGAGTCCATTTTAACTCAGCCTCCTCGGTTGCTCCCCCAGATCCAGCAGATCTGACCTGTCTTATTGCTTGGAAACAATTAGAATGCGAGGTAGGCTACCCAGCCATCCATCCTTAGAACCCTGCTCGGAATCGTTGTCCTGGAGCCAACCAACAGGTCTCCATTGTCCGGCAGAAGAATCTTTGCATTTGGGACCTTCTCACAACTCCCATCGTCGGAAAACCCCCATGGCCTCGTGATCCCCCCCCTTCAAGAAGGGGCCCTCAGGGACAGAGGGTCCAACCTGAGCGATCATCTGATCTTCCCCCTGACTTCAGATGCACGAGATCTAGATTCAGGACTGTAGATTGTGCCTGCCATATCCTCACCCAGAAACCTAGGCCTAGCTTGGGTTCTCAGACTTCCGTCCTCAGACTACTGGCCCACAAGCCCTCCAATTTGGCAATTCAGACCTACAATGCAGCACTCTGCCTGCCCTCCAGAAGAAAAAACATTGCCCTCTGGGGCTACCCTGAAACCCCCAATGAGGATCAACCTGCACAGCATTTGGCTGTACCCGAAATATATAGGCTGATCTGGGCACTAATGCCCTTTCTGACACATCCTGAGCCGGGACCTCCTGGCCCCACCCTGACAGATGGCCGCACACTGAGCACATCGGACCCGTCATGGCCTTGGGTCGTCATCTCTTCTCAAACTCGGTTTTCAGGCTTCAGAACCTAGACCTTATCTCCAATCACGGCCCGGGTTTGAAAATGATGCAGAAATCAGAACTCTTTCCCCATGGCAAGAAACCTTGTGGTTGGCAAGTTGTCCAAGGTTCAGTGGGTTGAAACCAGTGTGGCCCATGAGGCCCCGCCCATGCTTGCAGGCCACATTGGTCACAAACACACATTGTGACCCTCAGCCTGAGCCCAGTCCTCAGGTAAGGCCTCTCAGTGGCTGGATAGAGAGATAACATACTGGGCTTGCCATGCCCCTAGGCCCCAATTTTTATCCAGAGTTTGGGTTGTCCTTCACTCTTCCCCAGGGCTCTGCTTTGGAATTCCTCTTTTGGTAGGACACCAGAGGTAACAAACCTGAAAGGAGTCCTCCCATCCCACAGATTGACGAAAAGCAATTGGGATCGGGCCAAATCCACAGAGAGCAAGAATCGTCCATGGCCCATGAGGCCTCCCCAACATTCCATGGCCATCGCTGATACAAAATCCAGAGACAAAAGCCTGAGCCCGCGCCGCAGACTCGCTCATTCTTCATATCCTGAAGAGTTCTTCAGATAAGAACATACACGGCACTCGAATGCACCCAAAATATATAGTCTAACCTGGGCACTAATGTACTGTCTGACAACCTGAGCCCGGACCTCGTGACCAACACCCAGACAGCTGACCGCACACTGAGCACATCAGACCCGCCATGGCCTTAGGTCATCTTCTCTTCCCTACCTCAGTTTCCAGGCTTCAGAATCTAGACCTTATCTCCATTCACTGCCCAGGGGTGACTGTGATGCAGAAATCAGAACTCTTCCTTACCCATGGCAAGAAACCTTGTGGTTGGCATGTTGTCCAACGTTCAGTGTAGGAGAAACCAGCATTCAGCGGGAGGCCCCGCCCATTCTTGAGTGCAACGAGGGCATAACACGCATTGTGACCCTCAGCGTGAGTCCTGTCCTCTAGTACGTCCTCTCAGTGGCTGGACCATTAGATGTCATAATGGGCTTGGCATGTCCCTAGGCCCCAATTTTTAACCAGATTTCTGGTTGTCCATTGGGCCCTCCCCAGGGCTCTACTCTGGAATCCCTCATTTGGTGGGACACCTGAGGTTGAAAAACAAAAGAAAAAAATCATCAACAACAGAACAACGGAATTCTTCCATCCCACAGAATGTCCCCAAACTCTTTGGACGGGGCCAAACCCCCAGAGAGTAAGACTCGTCCATTTCCCATGAAGTCACCTGGAAATTTCACGACCATGAGTGACACGATATCCAGAGACAAAAACTTGAACAAGAGAGCCTCACACTCGCCCTTTTTTCATATCCCGAAATGTTCTCCTCATGGTCTGTAGATCAGTCCTGCCATACCTATGTCCCGAAACATAAGCCGACTTTGTGTTTCAGACAACTGTCCAAACAGCCCTGGCCTACACACCCCACAGGCTCAGGCCCCTGGAGCCAAACCTGACGACTGTGCTTGCCCTCTCCAAGGGAATTGTATGTGCCCATTCCAATGGCCACAACCCTACTAAAATGATAAACC
Organism: Mustela putorius furo; assembly: GCF_011764305.1. Taxonomy (NCBI): domain Eukaryota; kingdom Metazoa; phylum Chordata; class Mammalia; order Carnivora; family Mustelidae; genus Mustela; species Mustela putorius. The sequence continues at coordinate 58,224 of NW_025421746.1, read as the reverse complement.
TCCAAAGTCCCTGAGGCCATCCCAATAGTGGTGGCTTCCCAGGACAAACAGAAGCAATCTGAGCCCATCTGAGAACCTACCTGCACTCAGACTTGTAGACTGATATCCCCAGAGGTAAAAAAGGAACGAACAGGCCCCTAGGCCCTAATCGGATCCATTGCTTTGGTTTCCAGGCATCTCTCCTCAGAGGCCTGGATTTCAGTACCAGCATATGGCTGTTTCTTGACTCACCCACCAGAACAAATCTCATCTACACATGGGAAACTTGCACGTGGGAGTGATGTCAAAGCCTCTGTTTAGGAGAACCCTTCATGGCCCCCGTGCCACCGCGTCATTCCAAGGTATCCATAGACAAAAACACATTAGGACCCATCCACAGGAGAGTCCATTTCAACTCAGCGTATTCGGTTGCTCTGCGAGATCCAGCAGATCTAACTTGTCTTGTTGCTAGGAGACAATTGGAATGCGAGGTGGGCTACCCAGCCATCCATCCTTAGAACCCTGCTCGGAATCGTCAGCCTGGAGCCAACCAACAGGTCTCAATTGTCCTGCAGAAGAATCCTTGAAGTTGGGAGCTTCTCACAACTCCCATCGTGAGAAAACACCCATGGCCTCCTGATCCCCCCCCTTCATGAAGTGGCCCTCAGGGACTTAAGGTCCAACCTGAGCGATCTTCTGATCCTCACCATGACTTCAGATGCACGAGATCTCGGTTCAGATCTGTAGATTGTGCCTGCCATGTCCTCACCCAGAAACCCAAGCCTAGCTTGTGTCCTCAGACTTCCATCCTCAGACTAATGGCCCACAAGCCCTCCAGTTTTGCAATCCAGAATTATAATGCAGCACTCTGCCTGACCTCCAGAAGAAAAACATTGCCTTCTGGGGCTACCCAGAAACCCCAAATGAAGATCAACCTGCACGCCACTTGGCTGTACCCAAAATATATAGGCTGACCTGGGCAATAATGCCCTTTGTGACAGAGGCTGAGCCTGGACCTCCTGGCCCCACCCATACAGCTGGCCGCTCACTGAGCACATCGGACCAGCCATTGCCTTAGGTCGTTATCTCTTCCCAGCCTCGGATTTCAGGATTTAGAACCTAGACCTTATCTCCAATCACTGCCCATGTTTGAAAATGATGCAGAAATCAGAACTCTTTCCCGATGGCAAGAAACCTTGTGGTAGGCTAGTTGTATAATGTTCAGTGTAGTGGATACCAGTGTGTCCAATGTGGCGCCGCCATTGCTCGCGAGCCACATAGGTGGCAAACACACACATTGTGACCCTCAGCCTTAGCCCAGTCCTCAGGTAAGGCCTCTAAGAGGCTGGATGAAGAGACAGCATATTGGGCTTGCCATGCCCCTAGGCCCCAATTTTTAACAATAGTTCGGGTTGTCCCTTCACTCTTCCTCAGGGCTCTGCTTTGGAACTCCTCTTTTGGTGGGACACCTGAGATAACAACCCTGAAAGGAGTCCTCCATCCAACAGATTGACGAAAAACAATTGGGATCGCGCCAAATCCACAGAGAGCAAGATTCGTCCATGGCCTATGAGGCCTCCTCGACATTCCACGGCCATCTCTGAAACAAAATCCAGAGACAAAAGCCTGAGCAAGCGCCTCAGACTCGCACTATCTTCATATCCTGAAGATGTCTTCTCATGGTTTGTACATCGGGCCTGCCATACCTACGTCCCCAAACATAAGCTGAGTTTGTGTTTTCAGACTTCTGTCCTCAAAGTCCTGGGCCACACACCATCCAGGCTGGGGACCCTGGAGCCACACATTAGGACTGTGCCTACCCAATCCATGGGAATTCTGCCCATTCCATTGTCCAAAATCGTACAAATTAGGAGAACCCTCCAAAGTCTCTGAGGCCATCCCAATAGTATTGGTCGCCCGGGACAAAAAAGGTCAGTCTGTCACCAGCTGAGCATCTAACTCCACTCATACCCTAGATGGATGTCCCCAGAGAAGAAGATTGAACCAGACAGGACCCTAGGCCAAAATCGGATCCATTGCTTTGGTTTACAGGCATGTCTCCTCAAAACCCTGGATTCCAATACCAGCATTGGGGTTTTCCTGAGGCACCCATCAGAACAAACCTCGGCTCCACAAGGAAACTTGTGCATGGGAGCTATGTCAAAAGCTTAGGAGAATACTTCAGGGTCCCGGGGCCACCGCCCCATTCCAAGGCCCTCATGGACACAAACACACATTAGACCCATCCTCAGGAAAGTCCATTTCAACTCAGCCACCCCGGTTGCTCCCGCAGAGCCATCAGATCCAAACTGTCTTGTCGCTAGGAGACAATTGGAATGCGAGGCGGGCTTCCCAGGCATCCATCCTTGAACGTTGGTCTGCACTCATCCATATGGGATGTCCTGGAGCTGTCCAACAGGTCTCAATTGTCCCGCAGAAGGAATCCTTGGAGGGGGCATCCCACCACTCCAAACGTGGGAAAACCTCCACGGCCTCGAGATTCGGCTCCCTTTATGAGGGGCCCGTCATGAACAGAAAATCCAAGCTGAGCCAACGTCTGATCCTCGCTCTGACTTCAGATGCATGAGATATTGCTTCAGATCTTCAGGGGGTTCATGCCGTGCCCTCGCCCTGAAACCCAAGTCTAGCTGTCCCTAGGACCCAATTTTAACCAGATTTCTGGTTGCCCAATCGCCCCTCCCCAGGGCTCTATTCTGGAATCCCTCATTTGGTGGGACCCCTGAGTTTGAAAAACAAAACTATACAAAACAACAACAACAAAAAACGGACTTATTCCGTCCCACAGAATGACCCCACACTCTTTGGATTAGGCCAAACCCCCAGGTAGTAAGACTCGCCCATTTCCCATGAAGTCATCCGGAAATTTCATGACCATGAATGGCATGATATCCAGAGATAAATACTTGAGCAAGAGCCCAACACTCGCCCTTTTTTCATATCCCGAAGAGTTCTCCTCATGGTCTGTAGATCAGTCCTGCCATACCTATGACCCGAAACATAAGCCGTGTTTCTGTTTTCAGACAACTGTCCCAACAGCTCTGGCCTACACACCCTACAGGCTCAGGCCCCTGAGGCCAAACCTGAAGACTGTGCTTGCCCTCTCCAAGGGAATTGTATGTGCCCATTCCAATGGCCACAACCCTACTAAGAGGATAAACCTCCATAATTCCTGAGGCCATCCCAATATTTGTGGCTTCCCAGGACAAACAGGGGCAATCTGAGCCCATCTGAGCACCTAACAGCACTCAGACCCTTGGACTGATATCCCCAGAGGTAATAAGGAACGAACAGGCCCCTAGGCAACTATCGGATCCATTGCTTTGGTTTCGAGGCATCTCTCCTCAGGGGCCTGGATTTCAATAACAGCATATGGCTGTTTCTTGACTCACCATCAGAACAAATCTCATCTGCACATGGGAAACTTGCACGATGGAGCTGTGTGAAAGCCTCTCTTTAGGAGAACCCTTCAGGGCCCCAGTGCCACCGCTTCATTCCAAGGTCTCCATAGACACAAAATCATATTAGGTCACAACCACGGGAGAGTCCATTTTAACTCAGCCTCCTCGGTTGCTCCCCCAGATCCAGCAGATCTGACCTGTCTTATTGCTTGGAAACAATTAGAATGCGAGGTAGGCTACCCAGCCATCCATCCTTAGAACCCTGCTCGGAATCGTTGTCCTGGAGCCAACCAACAGGTCTCCATTGTCCGGCAGAAGAATCTTTGCATTTGGGACCTTCTCACAACTCCCATCGTCGGAAAACCCCCATGGCCTCGTGATCCCCCCCCTTCAAGAAGGGGCCCTCAGGGACAGAGGGTCCAACCTGAGCGATCATCTGATCTTCCCCCTGACTTCAGATGCACGAGATCTAGATTCAGGACTGTAGATTGTGCCTGCCATATCCTCACCCAGAAACCTAGGCCTAGCTTGGGTTCTCAGACTTCCGTCCTCAGACTACTGGCCCACAAGCCCTCCAATTTGGCAATTCAGACCTACAATGCAGCACTCTGCCTGCCCTCCAGAAGAAAAACATTGCCCTCTGGGGCTACCCTGAAACCCCCAATGAGGATCAACCTGCACAGCATTTGGCTGTACCCGAAATATATAGGCTGATCTGGGCACTAATGCCCTTTCTGACACATCCTGAGCCGGGACCTCCTGGCCCCACCCTGACAGATGGCCGCACACTGAGCACATCGGACCCGTCATGGCCTTGGGTCGTCATCTCTTCTCAAACTCGGTTTTCAGGCTTCAGAACCTAGACCTTATCTCCAATCACGGCCCGGGTTTGAAAATGATGCAGAAATCAGAACTCTTTCCCCATGGCAAGAAACCTTGTGGTTGGCAAGTTGTCCAAGGTTCAGTGGGTTGAAACCAGTGTGGCCCATGAGGCCCCGCCCATGCTTGCAGGCCACATTGGTCACAAACACACATTGTGACCCTCAGCCTGAGCCCAGTCCTCAGGTAAGGCCTCTCAGTGGCTGGATAGAGAGATAACATACTGGGCTTGCCATGCCCCTAGGCCCCAATTTTTATCCAGAGTTTGGGTTGTCCCTTCACTCTTCCCCAGGGCTCTGCTTTGGAATTCCTCTTTTGGTAGGACACCAGAGGTAACAAACCTGAAAGGAGTCCTCCCATCCCACAGATTGACGAAAAGCAATTGGGATCGGGCCAAATCCACAGAGAGCAAGAATCGTCCATGGCCCATGAGGCCTCCCCAACATTCCATGGCCATCGCTGATACAAAATCCAGAGACAAAAGCCTGAGCCCGCGCCGCAGACTCGCTCATTCTTCATATCCTGAAGAGTTCTTCAGATAAGAACATACACGGCACTCGAATGCACCCAAAATATATAGTCTAACCTGGGCACTAATGTACTGTCTGACAACCTGAGCCCGGACCTCGTGACCAACACCCAGACAGCTGACCGCACACTGAGCACATCAGACCCGCCATGGCCTTAGGTCATCTTCTCTTCCCTACCTCAGTTTCCAGGCTTCAGAATCTAGACCTTATCTCCATTCACTGCCCAGGGGTGACTGTGATGCAGAAATCAGAACTCTTCCTTACCCATGGCAAGAAACCTTGTGGTTGGCATGTTGTCCAACGTTCAGTGTAGGAGAAACCAGCATTCAGCGGGAGGCCCCCGCCCATTCTTGAGTGCAACGAGGGCATAACACGCATTGTGACCCTCAGCGTGAGTCCTGTCCTCTAGTACGTCCTCTCAGTGGCTGGACCATTAGATGTCATAATGGGCTTGGCATGTCCCTAGGCCCCAATTTTTAACCAGATTTCTGGTTGTCCATTGGGCCCTCCCCAGGGCTCTACTCTGGAATCCCTCATTTGGTGGGACACCTGAGGTTGAAAAACAAAAGAAAAAAATCATCAACAACAGAACAACGGAATTCTTCCATCCCACAGAATGTCCCCAAACTCTTTGGACGGGGCCAAACCCCCAGAGAGTAAGACTCGTCCATTTCCCATGAAGTCACCTGGAAATTTCACGACCATGAGTGACACGATATCCAGAGACAAAAACTTGAACAAGAGCCTCACACTCGCCCTTTTTTCATATCCCGAAATGTTCTCCTCATGGTCTGTAGATCAGTCCTGCCATACCTATGTCCCGAAACATAAGCCGACTTTGTGTTTCAGACAACTGTCCAAACAGCCCTGGCCTACACACCCCACAGGCTCAGGCCCCTGGAGCCAAACCTGACGACTGTGCTTGCCCTCTCCAAGGGAATTGTATGTGCCCATTCCAATGGCCACAACCCTACTAAAATGATAAACCTCCAAAGTCCCTGAGGCCATCCCAATAGTGGTGGCTTCCCAGGACAAACAGAAGCAATCTGAGCCCATCTGAGAACCTACCTGCACTCAGACTTGTAGACTGATATCCCCAGAGGTAAAAAAGGAACGAACAGGCCCCTAGGCCCTAATCGGATCCATTGCTTTGGTTTCCAGGCATCTCTCCTCAGAGGCCTGGATTTCAGTACCAGCATATGGCTGTTTCTTGACTCACCCACCAGAACAAATCTCATCTACACATGGGAAACTTGCACGTGGGAGTGATGTCAAAGCCTCTGTTTAGGAGAACCCTTCATGGCCCCCGTGCCACCGCGTCATTCCAAGGTATCCATAGACAAAAACACATTAGGACCCATCCACAGGAGAGTCCATTTCAACTCAGCGTATTCGGTTGCTCTGCGAGATCCAGCAGATCTAACTTGTCTTGTTGCTAGGAGACAATTGGAATGCGAGGTGGGCTACCCAGCCATCCATCCTTAGAACCCTGCTCGGAATCGTCAGCCTGGAGCCAACCAACAGGTCTCAATTGTCCTGCAGAAGAATCCTTGAAGTTGGGAGCTTCTCACAACTCCCATCGTGAGAAAACACCCCATGGCCTCCTGATCCCCCCCCTTCATGAAGTGGCCCTCAGGGACTTAAGGTCCAACCTGAGCGATCTTCTGATCCTCACCATGACTTCAGATGCACGAGATCTCGGTTCAGATCTGTAGATTGTGCCTGCCATGTCCTCACCCAGAAACCCAAGCCTAGCTTGTGTCCTCAGACTTCCATCCTCAGACTAATGGCCCACAAGCCCTCCAGTTTTGCAATCCAGAATTATAATGCAGCACTCTGCCTGACCTCCAGAAGAAAAACATTGCCTTCTGGGGCTACCCAGAAACCCCAAATGAAGATCAACCTGCACGCCACTTGGCTGTACCCAAAATATATAGGCTGACCTGGGCAATAATGCCCTTTGTGACAGAGGCTGAGCCTGGACCTCCTGGCCCCACCCATACAGCTGGCCGCTCACTGAGCACATCGGACCAGCCATTGCCTTAGGTCGTTATCTCTTCCCCAGCCTCGGATTTCAGGATTTAGAACCTAGACCTTATCTCCAATCACTGCCCATGTTTGAAAATGATGCAGAAATCAGAACTCTTTCCCGATGGCAAGAAACCTTGTGGTAGGCTAGTTGTATAATGTTCAGTGTAGTGGATACCAGTGTGTCCAATGTGGCGCCGCCATTGCTCGCGAGCCACATAGGTGGCAAACACACATTGTGACCCTCAGCCTTAGCCCAGTCCTCAGGTAAGGCCTCTAAGAGGCTGGATGAAGAGACAGCATATTGGGCTTGCCATGCCCCTAGGCCCCAATTTTTAACAATAGTTCGGGTTGTCCCTTCACTCTTCCTCAGGGCTCTGCTTTGGAACTCCTCTTTTGGTGGGACACCTGAGATAACAACACCCTGAAAGGAGTCCTCCATCCAACAGATTGACGAAAAACAATTGGGATCGCGCCAAATCCACAGAGAGCAAGATTCGTCCATGGCCTATGAGGCCTCCTCGACATTCCACGGCCATCTCTGAAACAAAATCCAGAGACAAAAGCCTGAGCAAGCGCCTCAGACTCGCACTATCTTCATATCCTGAAGATGTCTTCTCATGGTTTGTACATCGGGCCTGCCATACCTACGTCCCCAAACATAAGCTGAGTTTGTGTTTTCAGACTTCTGTCCTCAAAGTCCTGGGCCACACACCATCCAGGCTGGGGACCCTGGAGCCACACATTAGGACTGTGCCTACCCAATCCATGGGAATTCTGCCCATTCCATTGTCCAAAATCGTACAAATTAGGAGAACCCTCCAAAGTCTCTGAGGCCATCCCAATAGTATTGGTCGCCCGGGACAAAAAAGGTCAGTCTGTCACCAGCTGAGCATCTAACTCCACTCATACCCTAGATGGATGTCCCCAGAGAAGAAGATTGAACCAGACAGGACCCTAGGCCAAAATCGGATCCATTGCTTTGGTTTACAGGCATGTCTCCTCAAAACCCTGGATTCCAATACCAGCATTGGGGTTTTCCTGAGGCACCCATCAGAACAAACCTCGGCTCCACAAGGAAACTTGTGCATGGGAGCTATGTCAAAAGCTTAGGAGAATACTTCAGGGTCCCGGGGCCACCGCCCCATTCCAAGGCCCTCATGGACACAAACACACATTAGACCCATCCTCAGGAAAGTCCATTTCAACTCAGCCACCCCGGTTGCTCCCGCAGAGCCATCAGATCCAAACTGTCTTGTCGCTAGGAGACAATTGGAATGCGAGGCGGGCTTCCCAGGCATCCATCCTTGAACGTTGGTCTGCACTCATCCATATGGGATGTCCTGGAGCTGTCCAACAGGTCTCAATTGTCCCGCAGAAGGAATCCTTGGAGGGGGCATCCCACCACTCCAAAACGTGGGAAAACCTCCACGGCCTCGAGATTCGGCTCCCTTTATGAGGGGCCCGTCATGAACAGAAAATCCAAGCTGAGCCAACGTCTGATCCTCGCTCTGACTTCAGATGCATGAGATATTGCTTCACATCTTCAGGGGGTTCATGCCGTGCCCTCGCCCTGAAACCCAAGTCTAGCTGTCCCTAGGACCCAATTTTAACCAGATTTCTGGTTGCCCAATCGCCCCTCCCCAGGGCTCTATTCTGGAATCCCTCATTTGGTGGGACCCCTGAGTTTGAAAAACAAAACTATACAAAACAACAACAACAAAAAACGGACTTATTCCGTCCCACAGAATGACCCCACACTCTTTGGATTAGGCCAAACCCCCAGGTAGTAAGACTCGCCCATTTCCCATGAAGTCATCCGGAAATTTCATGACCATGAATGGCATGATATCCAGAGATAAATACTTGAGCAAGAGCCCAACACTCGCCCTTTTTTCATATCCCGAAGAGTTCTCCTCATGGTCTGTAGATCAGTCCTGCCATACCTATGACCCGAAACATAAGCCGTGTTTCTGTTTTCAGACAACTGTCCCAACAGCTCTGGCCTACACACCCTACAGGCTCAGGCCCCTGAGGCCAAACCTGAAGACTGTGCTTGCCCTCTCCAAGGGAATTGTATGTGCCCATTCCAATGGCCACAACCCTACTAAGAGGATAAACCTCCATAATTCCTGAGGCCATCCCAATATTTGTGGCTTCCCAGGACAAACAGGGGCAATCTGAGCCCATCTGAGCACCTAACAGCACTCAGACCCTTGGACTGATATCCCCAGAGGTAATAAGGAACGAACAGGCCCCTAGGCAACTATCGGATCCATTGCTTTGGTTTCGAGGCATCTCTCCTCAGGGGCCTGGATTTCAATAACAGCATATGGCTGTTTCTTGACTCACCATCAGAACAAATCTCATCTGCACATGGGAAACTTGCACGATGGAGCTGTGTGAAAGCCTCTCTTTAGGAAGAACCCTTCAGGGCCCCAGTGCCACCGCTTCATTCCAAGGTCTCCATAGACACAAAAATCATATTAGGTCACAACCACGGGAGAGTCCATTTTAACTCAGCCTCCTCGGTTGCTCCCCCAGATCCAGCAGATCTGACCTGTCTTATTGCTTGGAAACAATTAGAATGCGAGGTAGGCTACCCAGCCATCCATCCTTAGAACCCTGCTCGGAATCGTTGTCCTGGAGCCAACCAACAGGTCTCCATTGTCCGGCAGAAGAATCTTTGCATTTGGGACCTTCTCACAACTCCCATCGTCGGAAAAAACCCCATGGCCTCGTGATCCCCCCCCTTCAAGAAGGGGCCCTCAGGGACAGAGGGTCCAACCTGAGCGATCATCTGATCTTCCCCCTGACTTCAGATGCACGAGATCTAGATTCAGGACTGTAGATTGTGCCTGCCATATCCTCACCCAGAAACCTAGGCCTAGCTTGGGTTCTCAGACTTCCGTCCTCAGACTACTGGCCCATAAGCCCTCCAATTTGGCAATTCAGACCTACAATGCAGCACTCTGCCTGCCCTCCAGAAGAAAAACATTGCCCTCTGGGGCTACCCTGAAACCCCCAATGAGGATCAACCTGCACAGCATTTGGCTGTACCCGAAATATATAGGCTGATCTGGGCACTAATGCCCTTTCTGACACATCCTGAGCCGGGACCTCCTGGCCCCACCCTGACAGATGGCCGCACACTGAGCACATCGGACCCGTCATGGCCTTAGGTCGTCATCTCTTCTCAAACTCGGTTTTCAGGCTTCAGAACCTAGACCTTATCTCCAATCACGGCCCGGGTTTGAAAATGATGCAGAAATCAGAACTCTTTCCCCATGGCAAGAAACCTTGTGGTTGGCAAGTTGTCCAAGGTTCAGTGGGTTGAAACCAGTGTGGCCCATGAGGCCCCGCCCATGCTTGCAGGCCACATTGGTCACAAACACACATTGTGACCCTCAGCCTGAGCCCAGTCCTCAGGTAAGGCCTCTCAGTGGCTGGATAGAGAGATAACATACTGGGCTTGCCATGCCCCTAGGCCCCAATTTTTATCCAGAGTTTGGGTTGTCCCTTCACTCTTCCCCAGGGCTCTGCTTTGGAATTCCTCTTTTGGTAGGACACCAGAGGTAACAAACCTGAAAGGAGTCCTCCCATCCCACAGATTGACGAAAAGCAATTGGGATCGGGCCAAATCCACAGAGAGCAAGAATCGTCCATGGCCCATGAGGCCTCCCCAACATTCCATGGCCATCGCTGATACAAAATCCAGAGACAAAAGCCTGAGCCCGCGCCGCAGACTCGCTCATTCTTCATATCCTGAAGAGTTCTTCAGATAAGAACATACACGGCACTCGAATGCACCCAAAATATATAGTCTAACCTGGGCACTAATGTACTGTCTGACAACCTGAGCCCGGACCTCGTGACCAACACCCAGACAGCTGACCGCACACTGAGCACATCAGACCCGCCCATGGCCTTAGGTCATCTTCTCTTCCCTACCTCAGTTTCCAGGCTTCAGAATCTAGACCTTATCTCCATTCACTGCCCAGGGGTGACTGTGATGCAGAAATCAGAACTCTTCCTTACCCATGGCAAGAAACCTTGTGGTTGGCATGTTGTCCAACGTTCAGTGTAGGAGAAACCAGCATTCAGCGGGAGGCCCCGCCCATTCTTGAGTGCAACGAGGGCATAACACGCATTGTGACCCTCAGCGTGAGTCCTGTCCTCTAGTACGTCCTCTCAGTGGCTGGACCATTAGATGTCATAATGGGCTTGGCATGTCCCTAGGCCCCAATTTTTAACCAGATTTCTGGTTGTCCATTGGGCCCTCCCCAGGGCTCTACTCTGGAATCCCTCATTTGGTGGGACACCTGAGGTTGAAAAACAAAAGAAAAAAATCATCAACAACAGAACAACGGAATTCTTCCATCCCACAGAATGTCCCCAAACTCTTTGGACGGGGCCAAACCCCCAGAGAGTAAGACTCGTCCATTTCCCATGAAGTCACCTGGAAATTTCACGACCATGAGTGACACGATATCCAGAGACAAAAACTTGAACAAGAGCCTCACACTCGCCCTTTTTTCATATCCCGAAATGTTCTCCTCATGGTCTGTAGATCAGTCCTGCCATACCTATGTCCCGAAACATAAGCCGACTTTGTGTTTCAGACAACTGTCCAAACAGCCCTGGCCTACACACCCCACAGGCTCAGGCCCCTGGAGCCAAACCTGACGACTGTGCTTGCCCTCTCCAAGGGAATTGTATGTGCCCATTCCAATGGCCACAACCCTACTAAAATGATAAACCTCCAAAGTCCCTGAGGCCATCCCAATAGTGGTGGCTTCCCAGGACAAACAGAAGCAATCTGAGCCCATCTGAGAACCTACCTGCACTCAGACTTGTAGACTGATATCCCCAGAGGTAAAAAAGGAACGAACAGGCCCCTAGGCCCTAATCGGATCCATTGCTTTGGTTTCCAGGCATCTCTCCTCAGAGGCCTGGATTTCAGTACCAGCATATGGCTGTTTCTTGACTCACCCACCAGAACAAATCTCATCTACACATGGGAAACTTGCACGTGGGAGTGATGTCAAAGCCTCTGTTTAGGAGAACCCTTCATGGCCCCCGTGCCACCGCGTCATTCCAAGGTATCCATAGACAAAAACACATTAGGACCCATCCACAGGAGAGTCCATTTCAACTCAGCGTATTCGGTTGCTCTGCGAGATCCAGCAGATCTAACTTGTCTTGTTGCTAGGAGACAATTGGAATGCGAGGTGGGCTACCCAGCCATCCATCCTTAGAACCCTGCTCGGAATCGTCAGCCTGGAGCCAACCAACAGGTCTCAATTGTCCTGCAGAAGAATCCTTGAAGTTGGGAGCTTCTCACAACTCCCATCGTGAGAAAACACCCATGGCCTCCTGATCCCCCCCCTTCATGAAGTGGCCCTCAGGGACTTAAGGTCCAACCTGAGCGATCTTCTGATCCTCACCATGACTTCAGATGCACGAGATCTCGGTTCAGATCTGTAGATTGTGCCTGCCATGTCCTCACCCAGAAACCCAAGCCTAGCTTGTGTCCTCAGACTTCCATCCTCAGACTAATGGCCCACAAGCCCTCCAGTTTTGCAATCCAGAATTATAATGCAGCACTCTGCCTGACCTCCAGAAGAAAAACATTGCCTTCTGGGGCTACCCAGAAACCCCAAATGAAGATCAACCTGCACGCCACTTGGCTGTACCCAAAATATATAGGCTGACCTGGGCAATAATGCCCTTTGTGACAGAGGCTGAGCCTGGACCTCCTGGCCCCACCCATACAGCTGGCCGCTCACTGAGCACATCGGACCAGCCATTGCCTTAGGTCGTTATCTCTTCCCAGCCTCGGATTTCAGGATTTAGAACCTAGACCTTATCTCCAATCACTGCCCATGTTTGAAAATGATGCAGAAATCAGAACTCTTTCCCGATGGCAAGAAACCTTGTGGTAGGCTAGTTGTATAATGTTCAGTGTAGTGGATACCAGTGTGTCCAATGTGGCGCCGCCATTGCTCGCGAGCCACATAGGTGGCAAACACACATTGTGACCCTCAGCCTTAGCCCAGTCCTCAGGTAAGGCCTCTAAGAGGCTGGATGAAGAGACAGCATATTGGGCTTGCCATGCCCCTAGGCCCCAATTTTTAACAATAGTTCGGGTTGTCCCTTCACTCTTCCTCAGGGCTCTGCTTTGGAACTCCTCTTTTGGTGGGACACCTGAGATAACAACCCTGAAAGGAGTCCTCCATCCAACAGATTGACGAAAAACAATTGGGATCGCGCCAAATCCACAGAGAGCAAGATTCGTCCATGGCCTATGAGGCCTCCTCGACATTCCACGGCCATCTCTGAAACAAAATCCAGAGACAAAAGCCTGAGCAAGCGCCTCAGACTCGCACTATCTTCATATCCTGAAGATGTCTTCTCATGGTTTGTACATCGGGCCTGCCATACCTACGTCCCCAAACATAAGCTGAGTTTGTGTTTTCAGACTTCTGTCCTCAAAGTCCTGGGCCACACACCATCCAGGCTGGGGACCCTGGAGCCACACATTAGGACTGTGCCTACCCAATCCATGGGAATTCTGCCCATTCCATTGTCCAAAATCGTACAAATTAGGAGAACCCTCCAAAGTCTCTGAGGCCATCCCAATAGTATTGGTCGCCCGGGACAAAAAAGGTCAGTCTGTCACCAGCTGAGCATCTAACTCCACTCATACCCTAGATGGATGTCCCCAGAGAAGAAGATTGAACCAGACAGGACCCTAGGCCAAAATCGGATCCATTGCTTTGGTTTACAGGCATGTCTCCTCAAAACCCTGGATTCCAATACCAGCATTGGGGTTTTCCTGAGGCACCCATCAGAACAAACCTCGGCTCCACAAGGAAACTTGTGCATGGGAGCTATGTCAAAAGCTTAGGAGAATACTTCAGGGTCCCGGGGCCACCGCCCCATTCCAAGGCCCTCATGGACACAAACACACATTAGACCCATCCTCAGGAAAGTCCATTTCAACTCAGCCACCCCGGTTGCTCCCGCAGAGCCATCAGATCCAAACTGTCTTGTCGCTAGGAGACAATTGGAATGCGAGGCGGGCTTCCCAGGCATCCATCCTTGAACGTTGGTCTGCACTCATCCATATGGGATGTCCTGGAGCTGTCCAACAGGTCTCAATTGTCCCGCAGAAGGAATCCTTGGAGGGGGCATCCCACCACTCCAAAACGTGGGAAAACCTCCACGGCCTCGAGATTCGGCTCCCTTTATGAGGGGCCCGTCATGAACAGAAAATCCAAGCTGAGCCAACGTCTGATCCTCGCTCTGACTTCAGATGCATGAGATATTGCTTCACATCTTCAGGGGGTTCATGCCGTGCCCTCGCCCTGAAACCCAAGTCTAGCTGTCCCTAGGACCCAATTTTAACCAGATTTCTGGTTGCCCAATCGCCCCTCCCCAGGGCTCTATTCTGGAATCCCTCATTTGGTGGGACCCCTGAGTTTGAAAAACAAAACTATACAAAACAACAACAAACAAAAAAACGGACTTATTCCGTCCCACAGAATGACCCCACACTCTTTGGATTAGGCCAAACCCCCAGGTAGTAAGACTCGCCCATTTCCCATGAAGTCATCCGGAAATTTCATGACCATGAATGGCATGATATCCAGAGATAAATACTTGAGCAAGAGCCCAACACTCGCCCTTTTTTCATATCCCGAAGAGTTCTCCTCATGGTCTGTAGATCAGTCCTGCCATACCTATGACCCGAAACATAAGCCGTGTTTTTCTGTTTCAGACAACTGTCCCAACAGCTCTGGCCTACACACCCTACAGGCTCAGGCCCCTGAGGCCAAACCTGAAGACTGTGCTTGCCCTCTCCAAGGGAATTGTATGTGCCCATTCCAATGGCCACAACCCTACTAAGAGGATAAACCTCCATAATTCCTGAGGCCATCCCAATATTTGTGGCTTCCCAGGACAAACAGGGGCAATCTGAGCCCATCTGAGCACCTAACAGCACTCAGACCCTTGGACTGATATCCCCAGAGGTAATAAGGAACGAACAGGCCCCTAGGCAACCAGCGGATCCATTGCTTTGGTTTCGAGGCATCTCTCCTCAGGGGCCTGGATTTCAATAACAGCATATGGCTGTTTCTTGACTCACCATCAGAACAAATCTCATCTGCACATGGGAAACTTGCACGATGGAGCTGTGTGAAAGCCTCTCTTTAGGAGAACCCTTCAGGGCCCCAGTGCCACCGCTTCATTCCAAGGTCTCCATAGACACAAAATCATATTAGGTCACAACCACGGGAGAGTCCATTTTAACTCAGCCTCCTCGGTTGCTCCCCCAGATCCAGCAGATCTGACCTGTCTTATTGCTTGGAAACAATTAGAATGCGAGGTAGGCTACCCAGCCATCCATCCTTAGAACCCTGCTCGGAATCGTTGTCCTGGAGCCAACCAACAGGTCTCCATTGTCCGGCAGAAGAATCTTTGCATTTGGGACCTTCTCACAACTCCCATCGTCGGAAAACCCCCATGGCCTCGTGATCCCCCCCCTTCAAGAAGGGGCCCTCAGGGACAGAGGGTCCAACCTGAGCGATCATCTGATCTTCCCCCTGACTTCAGATGCACGAGATCTAGATTCAGGACTGTAGATTGTGCCTGCCATATCCTCACCCAGAAACCTAGGCCTAGCTTGGGTTCTCAGACTTCCGTCCTCAGACTACTGGCCCATAAGCCCTCCAATTTGGCAATTCAGACCTACAATGCAGCACTCTGCCTGCCCTCCAGAAGAAAAACATTGCCCTCTGGGGCTACCCTGAAACCCCCAATGAAGATCAACCTGCACAGCATTTGGCTGTACCCGAAATATATAGGCTGATCTGGGCACTAATGCCCTTTCTGACACATCCTGAGCCGGGACCTCCTGGCCCCACCCAGACAGATGGCCGCACACTGAGCACATCGGACCCGTCATGGTCTTAGGTCGTCATCTCTTCTCAACCTCGGTTTTCAGGCCTCAGAACCTAGACCTTATCTCCAATCACGGCCCGGGTTTGAAAATGATGCAGAAATCAGAACTCTTTCCCCATGGCAAGAAACCTTGTGGTTGGCAAGTTGTCCAAGGTTCAGTGGGTTGAAACCAGTGTGGCCCATGAGGCCGCGCCCATGCTTGCAGGCCACATTGGTCACAAACACACATTGTGACCCTCAGCCTGAGCCCAGTCCTCAGTTAAGGCCTCTCAGTGGCTGGATAGAGAGATAACATACTGGGCTTGCCATGCCCCTAGGCCCCAATTTTTATCCAGAGTTTGGGTTGTCCCTTCACTCTTCCCCAGGGCTCTGCTTTGGAATTCCTCTTTTGGTAGGACACCAGAGGTAACAAACCTGAAAGGAGTCCTCCCATCCCACAGATTGACGAAAAGCAATTGGGATCGGGCCAAATCCACAGAGAGCAAGAATCGTCCATGGCCCATGAGGCCTCCCCAACATTCCATGGCCATCGCTGATACAAAATCCAGAGACAAAAGCCTGAGCCCGCGCCGCAGACTCGCTCATTCTTCATATCCTGAGGAGTTCTTCAGATAAGAACATACACGGCACTCGAATGCACCCAAAATATATAGTCTAACCTGGGCACTAATGTACTGTCTGACAACCTGAGCCCGGACCTCGTGACCAACACCCAGACAGCTGACCGCACACTGAGCACATCAGACCCGCCATGGCCTTAGGTCATCTTCTCTTCCCTACCTCAGTTTTCAGGCTTCAGAATCTAGACCTTATCTCCATTCACTGCCCAGGGGTGACTGTGATGCAGAAATCAGAACTCTTCCTTACCCATGGCAAGAAACCTTGTGGTTGGCATGTTGTCCAACGTTCAGTGTAGGAGAAACCAGCATTCAGCGGGAGGCCCCGCCCATTCTTGAGTGCAACGAGGGCATAACACGCATTGTGACCCTCAGCGTGAGTCCTGTCCTCTAGTACGTCCTCTCAGTGGCTGGACCATTAGATGTCATAATGGGCTTGGCATGTCCCTAGGCCCCAATTTTAAACCAGATTTCTGGTTGTCCATTGGGCCCTCCCCAGGGCTCTACTCTGGAATCCCTCATTTGGTGGGACACCTGAGGTTGAAAAACAAAAGAAAAAAAAAATGATCAACAACAGAACAACGGAATTCTTCCATCCCACAGAATGTCCCCAAACTCTTTGGACGGGGCCAAACCCCCAGAGAGTAAGACTCGTCCATTTCCCATGAAGTCACCTGGAAATTTCACGACCATGAGTGACACGATATCCAGAGACAAAAAAAAACTTGAACAAGAGCCTCACACTCGCCCTTTTTTCATATCCCGAAATGTTCTCCTCATGGTCTGTAGATCAGTCCTGCCATACCTATGTCCCGAAACATAAGCCGACTTTGTGTTTCAGACAACTGTCCAAACAGCCCTGGCCTACACACCCCACAGGCTCAGGCCCCTGGAGCCAAACCTGACGACTGTGCTTGCCCTCTCCAAGGGAATTGTATGTGCCCATTCCAATGGCCACAACCCTACTAAAATGATAAACCTCCAAAGTCCCTGAGGCCATCCCAATAGTGGTGGCTTCCCAGGACAAACAGAAGCAATCTGAGCCCATCTGAGAACCTACCTGCACTCAGACTTGTAGACTGATATCCCCAGAGGTAAAAAAGGAACGAACAGGCCCCTAGGCCCTAATCGGATCCATTGCTTTGGTTTCCAGGCATCTCTCCTCAGAGGCCTGGATTTCAGTACCAGCATATGGCTGTTTCTTGACTCACCCACCAGAACAAATCTCATCTACACATGGGAAACTTGCACGTGGGAGTGATGTCAAAGCCTCTGTTTAGGAGAACCCTTCATGGCCCCCGTGCCACCGCGTCATTCCAAGGTATCCATAGACAAAAACACATTAGGACCCATCCACAGGAGAGTCCATTTCAACTCAGCGTATTCGGTTGCTCTGCGAGATCCAGCAGATCTAACTTGTCTTGTTGCTAGGAGACAATTGGAATGCGAGGTGGGCTACCCAGCCATCCATCCTTAGAACCCTGCTCGGAATCGTCAGCCTGGAGCCAACCAACAGGTCTCAATTGTCCTGCAGAAGAATCCTTGAAGTTGGGAGCTTCTCACAACTCCCATCGTGAGAAAACACCCATGGCCTCCTGATCCCCCCCCCTTCATGAAGTGGCCCTCAGGGACTTAAGGTCCAACCTGAGCGATCTTCTGATCCTCACCATGACTTCAGATGCACGAGATCTCGGTTCAGATCTGTAGATTGTGCCTGCCATGTCCTCACCCAGAAACCCAAGCCTAGCTTGTGTCCTCAGACTTCCATCCTCAGACTAATGGCCCACAAGCCCTCCAGTTTTGCAATCCAGAATTATAATGCAGCACTCTGCCTGACCTCCAGAAGAAAAAACATTGCCTTCTGGGGCTACCCAGAAACCCCAAATGAAGATCAACCTGCACGCCACTTGGCTGTACCCAAAATATATAGGCTGACCTGGGCAATAATGCCCTTTGTGACAGAGGCTGAGCCTGGACCTCCTGGCCCCACCCATACAGCTGGCCGCTCACTGAGCACATCGGACCAGCCATTGCCTTAGGTCGTTATCTCTTCCCAGCCTCGGATTTCAGGATTTAGAACCTAGACCTTATCTCCAATCACTGCCCATGTTTGAAAATGATGCAGAAATCAGAACTCTTTCCCGATGGCAAGAAACCTTGTGGTAGGCTAGTTGTATAATGTTCAGTGTAGTGGATACCAGTGTGTCCAATGTGGCGCCGCCATTGCTCGCGAGCCACATAGGTGGCAAACACACATTGTGACCCTCAGCCTTAGCCCAGTCCTCAGGTAAGGCCTCTAAGTGGCTGGATGAAGAGACAGCATATTGGGCTTGCCATGCCCCTAGGCCCCAATTTTTAACAATAGTTCGGGTTGTCCCTTCACTCTTCCTCAGGGCTCTGCTTTGGAACTCCTCTTTTGGTGGGACACCTGAGATAACAACCCTGAAAGGAGTCCTCCATCCAACAGATTGACGAAAAACAATTGGGATCGCGCCAAATCCACAGAGAGCAAGATTCGTCCATGGCCTATGAGGCCTCCTCGACATTCCACGGCCATCTCTGAAACAAAATCCAGAGACAAAAGCCTGAGCAAGCGCCTCAGACTCGCACTATCTTCATATCCTGAAGATGTCTTCTCATGGTTTGTACATCGGGCCTGCCATACCTACGTCCCCAAACATAAGCTGAGTTTGTGTTTTCAGACTTCTGTCCTCAAAGTCCTGGGCCACACACCATCCAGGCTGGGGACCCTGGAGCCACACATTAGGACTGTGCCTACACAATCCATGGGAATTCTGCCCATTCCATTGTCCAAAATCGCACAAATTAGGAGAACCCTCCAAAGTCTCTGAGGCCATCCCAATATTTGTGTCTTCCCAGGAAAACAGGGGGAATCTGGGCCCATCTGAGCACCTACCGGCACTCAGGGCACTCACACCCCTAGACTGATGTGCCAAGAGGTAAAAAGGAATGAACAGGCACCTAAGTATCTATTGGATCCATTGCTTTGGTTTCCAGGCATCTCTCCTCAGAGGCCTGGATATCAATATCAGCATATGGCTGTTTCTTGACTCACCGATCAGAACAAATCTCATCTACACATGGGAAACTTGCACGATGGAGCTGTGTGAAAGCCTCTCTTTAGGAGAACCCTTCAGGGCCCCAGTGCCACTTCTGCATCTCAAGGTCTCCATAGACACAAAATCATATTAGGATACATCCACAGGAGAGTCCATTTCAACTCAGTCTCCTCGGTTGCTCCCCCAGATCCAGCAGATCTAACCTGTCTTGTTGCTTGGAGACAATTGGAATGCGAGGTGGGCTACCCAGGCATCCATCCTTAGAACCCTGCTCAGAATCGTTGTCCTGGAGCCACCCAAAAGATCTCAATTGTACTGCAGAAGAATCTTTGGAGTTGGGCGCTTCTCACAAGTCCCATCGTGGGAAAACGCCAATGGCCTCATGATCCACACCCCCTTCAAGAAGGGGCCATCAGGGTCAGAATGTCCAACCTGAGCTATCGTCTGATCCTCGCACTGACTTCAGATGCACGAGATCTCGATTCAGGTCTGTAGATTGTGCCTGCCATATCCTCACCCAGAATCCTAGACCTAGCATGGGTTCTCAGACTTCCATCCTCAGACTACTGGCCCATAAGCCATCCATTTGGCAATCCAGAAGTACAATGCAGCACTCTGCATGCCCTCCAGAAGAAAATCATTGCCCTCTGGGGCTACCCAGAAACCCCGAATGAGGATCAACGGGGCCCGCCATTCGGCTCTACCCCAAATATATAGGCTGACCTGGGCACTAATGCCCTTTCTGACACAGCTTGATCCTGGACCTCCTGGCCCAACCCAGACAGCAGGACGCATACTGAGCACATCGGACCAGCCATGGCCTGAGTTCGTCATCTCTTCTCAACCTCGGTTTTCAGGCTTCAGAACCTAGACCTTAACTCCAATCACGGCCCGGGGTGGAAATCAGAACTCTTCCTTACCCATGGCAAGAAACCTTGTGGTAGGCATGTTGTCCAAGGTTCAGTTTACTTGAAACCAGTGTGGCCCATGAGGCTGGGCCCATGCTTGTGGACCACATTGGTCACAAACACACATTGTGACACTTAGCCTGAGCCCAGTCCTCAGGTAAGGCCTCTCAGTGGCTGGATGGAGAGACAGCATATTGGGCTTGCCGTGCCCCTAGGCCCCAAATTTTAACCGTAGTTCGGGTTGTCCCTTACTCTTCCCCAGGGCTCTGCTTTGGAATTCCTCTTTTGGTGGGACACCTGAGGTAACAAACCTGTAAGGAGTCCTCCCATCAGACAGATTGATGACGAAAAACAATTGGGATCGAGCCAAATTCACAGAGAGCAAGATTCGTCCATGGCCCATGAGTCCTACCCAACATTCCACGTCCATCGCTGATGCAAAATCCAGAGACAAAAGGCTGGGTACGTGCTTCAGACTCGCTCATTCTTAATATCCTGAAGAGTTCTTCAGATAAGAACCTACACGGCACTCGAAGGCACCCAAAATATATAGTCTAACCTCTGCACTAATGCACTGTCTGACAACCTGAGGCCGGACCTCGTGACCAACACCCAGACAGCTGACCGCACACTGAGCACATCATCAGTCCCGCCATGGCCTTAGTTCATCATCTCTTCCCTACCTCAGTTTTCTGGCTTCTGAACCTAGACCTTTCTCCAATCACTGCCAGGCGTGACTGTGATGCAGAAATCAGAACTCTTCCTTAACTATGGCAAGAAACCTTGTGGTTGGCATGTTGTCCAACGTTCAGTGTAGGAGAAACCACATTCACCCTGAGGCCCCGCCCATTCTTGAGTGCGACGAGGGCATAAACACGCATTGTGACCCTCAGCGTGAGTCCTGTCCTCTAGTACGTCCTCTCAGTGGCTGGACCATTAGATGTCATAATGGGCTTGACATGTCCCGGGGCCCCAATTTTTTTTTTTTTTTCCGGGGCCCCAATTTTTAACCAGATTTCTGGTTGTCCATTCGCCCGTCCCCAGGGCTCTACTCTGGAATCCCTCATTCGGTGGGACACCTGAGGTTGAAAAACAAAACAAAACAAATCAACAACAACAGAACAACGGACTTCTTCCGTCCCACAGAATGACCCCAAACTCTTTGGACGGGGCCAAACCCCCAGAGAGTAAGACTCGTCCATTTGCCATTAAGTCACCCGGAAATTTCACGACCATGAGTGACACGATATCCAGGGACAAAAACTTGAGCAAGAGACTCACACTCGCCCTTTTTTTTTCATTCCCGAAGAGTTCTCCTCATGGTCTGTAGATCAGTC
The DNA here is from genome assembly GCF_011764305.1 of Mustela putorius furo. Lineage (NCBI taxonomy): Eukaryota > Metazoa > Chordata > Mammalia > Carnivora > Mustelidae > Mustela > Mustela putorius. The sequence goes on along the minus strand of NW_025421746.1, from coordinate 36,480 downwards.
CTGCCATACATATGACCCGAAAAATAAGCCGAGTATGTGTTTTCAGACAACTTTCCAAAAAGCGCTGGCCTACACACCCTACAGGCTCAGGCCCATGGAGCCAAACCTGAAGACTGTGCTTTCCCACTCCAAGGGAATTGTATGTGCCCACTCCAATGGCCACAACCCTACTAATACGATAAACGTCCAAATTCCCTGAGGCCATCCCAATATTGTGGCTTCCCAGGACAAACAGGGGCAATCTGGGCCCATCTGAGCACTTACCTGCTCTCCTACCGGAAAACTGATTTCCCCAGATGTAAAAAAAGGCACCTATCGGATCCATTGCTTTGGTTTCCAGGCATCTCTCCTCAGAGGCCTGGATTTCAATATCAGCATATTGCTGTTTCTTGACTCACCCATCAGAACAAATCTCATCTACACATGGGAAACTTGCACGATGGAGCTGTGTGAAAGCCTCTCTTTAGGAGAACCCTTCAGGGCCCCAGGGACACACCGCTTCATTCCAAGGTCTCCATAGACACAAAATCATATTAGGACACATCCACGGGAGAGTCCATCTAAACTCATCCTCCTCGGTTGCTCCCCCAGATCCAGCAGATCTAAACTGTCTTGTTGCTTGGAGACAATTGGAATGCGAGGTGGGCTACCCAGCTATCCATCCTTAGAACCCTGCTCGCAATCGTTGTCCTGGAGCCAACCAACAGGTCTCAATTGTCCTGCAGAAGAATCTTTGCAGTTGGGAGCTTCTCACAACTCCATCTTGGGAAAAGACCCAAGGCCTCGTGATCCACCCCCCCCTTCAAGAAGGGGCCATCGGGGAAAGAATATCCAACTTGAGCGATCATCTGATCCTCGCCCTGACTTCAGATGCACGAGATCTTCACATTGCGTGTTATGCCCTCGTTGCACTCAAGTATGGGCGGGGCCTCAGGCTGAATGCTGGTTTCTCCTACCTTGAACGTTGGACAACATGCCGACCACAAGGTTTCTTGCCATGGGTAAGGAAGAGTTCTGATTTCTGCATCACAGTCACCCCTGGGCAGTGAATGGAGATAAGGTCTAGATTCTGAAGCCTGAAAACTGAGGTAGGGAAGAGAAGATGACCTTAGGCCATGGCGGGTCTGATGTGCTCAGTGTGCGGTCAGCTGTCTGGGTGTTGGTCACGAGGTCCGGGCTCAGGTTGTCAGACAGTACATTAGTGCCCAGGTTATACTAGGCCTAGTTTGGGTTCTCAGACTTCCGTCCTCAGTCTACTGGCCCACAAGCCCTCCAGTTTGGCAATCCAGAAATACAATGCAGCACTCTGCCTGCCGTCCAGAAGAAAACATTGCCCTCTGGGGCTACCCAGAAACACGAAATGAGGATCAACATGCACGCCATTCGGCTCTACCCCAAATATATAGGCTGACCTGGGCACTAATGCCCTTTCTGACACAGCCTGAGCCTGGAGTTCCTGGCCCCACCCAGACAGCTGGCCTCACACTGAGCACATCGGATCCGCCATGGCCTTAGGACGTCATTTCTTCTCAACCTCGGTTTTTAGGCTTCAGAACCTAGACCTTATCTCCAATCACGGCCCGGGTTTGAAAATGATGCAGAAATCAGAACTCTTTCCCCATGGCAAGAAACCTTGATGCTGGCATGTTGAACAAGTTTCTGTACTTGAAACCAGTCTGGATATGAGGCCCCGCCCATGCTTGTGGGCCACATTGGTCACAAACACACATTGTGACCCTCAGCCTGAGCCCAGTCCTCAGGTATTGCCTCTCAGTGGCTGGATGGAGAGACAGCATATTGGCCTTGCCATGCCCCTAGGCCCCAAATTTTAACCATAGTTCGGGTTTTCCCTTCAGTTTTCCCCATGGCTCTGCTTTGGAATTCCTCTTTTGGTGGGACACCTGTGGTAACAAACCTGAAAGGAATCCTCCAATCCCACAGATTGACGAAAAACAATTGGGATCGGGCAAAATCCAAAGAGAGCAAGATTCGTCCATGTCCCATGATGCCTCCCCAACATTCCACGGCCATCGCTGATACAAAATCCAGAGACAAAAGCCTGAGCATGCGCCTCAGACTCGTGCTATCGTCGCTAGGAGACAACTTGAATGCAAAGCAGTCTCTCTAGGCAACCATCGTTGGAATCCTGCTCTGGCGCCGTTCCATATGGGATGTCCTGGGAGCCTTCCAACAGGTCTTGACTGTCCTGCAGAAGGAATCCTTGCAGATTGGAGCATCTCACAACTCCTATCGTGGGAAAACCTACATGGCCTCATGAGATGCTCCCCTTTATAAAGGGGCCATCATGGACGGAAACTCCAACCTGAGCCAACTTCTGATCCATTGCTTTGGTTTCTATGTATCTCTCCTCAGAGGCCTGGTTTCCAATATCAGAATATGGGGGTTTCCTAAGGAAACAATCAGAACAGATCTCATCTCCACACGAGAAACTTGCTCTTTGGAGATGTGTCAATACCTCAGGTTAGGAGGATCCTTCAGGGCGCTGGCACCATGGCCCAATTCCAAGGTCTCCAAGGACACAAACTTACATTATGATCCATCCTCAGGAGAGTCCATTTCAAATCAGCCCCCTCGGCTGCTCACCCAGAGCCAGCAGATCAAACCTGCCTTGTCACTAGGAGACAGTTGGAATGCGAGGTGGGCTGCCCAGGCAACCATCCTTAAAACCTGCTCTGGAGAATTTCTTTATGGGACGTCTTGAATCCAACAAACCTGTCTTGAATGTCTCGCAGAATGAATCCTTGTGGTTTGAAGCATCACACAATCCCACTGTGAGAAAACCTCCATTTCCTCATGATGCCCCACACCTTCATAAATGGGCCATCATGGACAGAATCTCCATACTAAGCCAAAGTCTGATCCACGCCCTGAATTCAGAAGCACGAGATCTCGATTCAGCACTTGAGAGTGTGCCTGCTGTGCCCTCGCCCCGAAACCTAAGCCTAACTTGTGTTCACAGACTTCCGTCTTCACAATCTTGGCCACACCCCTCCAGTTTGGCAATTCTGGAGACACAATGCAGCACTCTGCCTGCCCTCCAGAAGAAAAATGTTGCCCTATAGGGCTAACCAGAAACGACAAATGAGTAACAACCTGCATGCCACTGGACCATACCCCAATTATACAATCTAGCTTGTGCACTAAAGCCCTGTGTGACACAGCCTGAAAGCAGACCTCCAGACCAACACCCAGACAGCTGGCCGTACACTGAGCATATCAAACCCACAATGGCTTTCGGCCATCATCTCTACCTAACCTCAGTTTTCACCTTCAGAACCTAGACCTTATCTCCACTCACTGCTCAGGAGTGAACGTGATACAAGAATCAGAACTTCTCCTTCGCCATGGCAAGAAACATTGTGGTTGTCATGTGGTCCAACGTTCATTGTAGGAGAAAGCAGCATGGACTATGAGGCCCCACATATCCCTGAGGGCTACAATTTGCACAAACACACATTGGGACCCTCAGCGTGAGCCCTATCCGCATGTAAAGCCTCTTAGTGACTGGAACAACAGCCCACATATGGGGCTTGCCAAGCCTCTAGTCCCCCAATCTCAACCACAGTTAGAGATGTCTAGTCACCCCTACTCAGGGCACTGCTCTGGAATCCCTCTTTGGTGGGACACCTGAGGTAAAAAAAAAAAAAAATACAGAAAGGACTCTTCCCATCCACAGAATGATCCCAACAATTTAGGATCAGGCCAAATCACCAGAGACAGACTTGTCCATGGCCCTTGAGGACACCCCGACATTCCACGGCCACCGTAGGCACAAAATCCAGAGACAAAAGCCTGAGCAAACGCCACATACTCGCCCTTTGTTCATAGCCCGGAAAATTCTCACGGTCTGTAGATCGAGCCTTCATGCATACATCCCAAAACCTAAGCTGAGTTTGTGTTTTCAGACTTCTGTCCCCACAGTCCTGGCCCACACACGATCCAAGCTGGGGCCCCTGGAGCCACACCTGAAGACTGTGGCTTCCCTCTCAAGGGGAATTCTGCCATCTCCATTGGCCCCAACCCTATAGATTAGGAGAAAACTCCAAACTCCCCGAGGCCATCCCAATAGTGTTGGCTGCCCAGGACAAACAGGGATGATCTTTCACAAGTTAGGAAACTACCTCCACTCAGACCCAGAGACAGATATCCCCATAGAATAAGATTGAACTGGACAGGCACTTAGGCCCTAATCAGATCCATTGCTTTTGTTTCCAGGCATCTCTCCTCAGAGGCCTGGATACCAATACGAGCATATGGGGGATTACTGAGGCACTCATAGAAAAATCTCGTCTCCACATAGGAAATGTACTCTTTGGAGCTCTGTAAAAAACCTCTGTTTAGGAGAATCTTTCAGGGCCCCGGATCAAGCGCCCCATATCAATGTCTCCATGGACTTAAACCCACATTATGATCTATCCTCGGTAGAGTCCATGTCAACACATCCCCCTTGGTTTCTCCACCAGGGCCTGCAGTTCAAACCTGCCTTGTTGCCAGGAGACAACTAGAATGGGAGGCGGGCTGCCCAGGCATCCATCCTTAGAACCCTACTCTGGAGTCGTTCCATATGGGACATCCTAGAGCCATCCAACAGGTCTCAAGTGTCCCACAGAAGGAATCTTTGCAGTCTGGTGCATCTCACAACTCCCATTGTGGGAAAATCTTCATGGCCTCTTGAGACGCTCCACTTTATAAAGGGGCCATCATGGACAGAAACTCCAACCTGAGCAAACGTCTGATATTCGCCCTGGCTTCAGGTGCATGAGATCTTGATTCAGGTCTGCAGAGTGTGCCTTCTGTGCCCTCACCCCAAAAACTAAGCCTAGCTTGTGTTCTCAGACTACCGTCCTCACACCCTTGGCCCAAAAGCCCTACAGTTTGGCAATACTGGGGCCACAATGCAGCACTCTGCCTGCCCTCCAGAAGAAAAACGTTGCCTTATGGAGCTACCTAGAAACCCGAATGAGGATCAACTGAACGCCACTCGACTGCACCCCAAATATACAGTCTACCCTGTCTAATGCCCTGTCTGACACAGCATGAGCCCACACGTCCAGACCTACGCTCAACAGCTAGCCACACACTGAGCTCATTGTACCCATCAGGTCCTTAGGTCTTCATCTCTTCCCAACCTCGGTTTTCGGGTTTCAGAACCTAGACCTAAACTCCAATCACTGTCCAGAGGTGAACGTGATGCAGAAATCACAACTCTTCCTTCGCCATGGCCGGAAACCTTGTGGTTGGCATATTCTCCAACGTTCAGTGTAGGAGAATCCAGCGTGGCCCATGAGGCCCTTCCCATGCTTGAGGGCCTTGTTGGGCACAAATAGGCATTGTGACCCTCAGCATGAGCCCTGTTCTCAAGGAAGACCTCTCAGTGTCTGAATCAAGAGCCAACATACTGGACTTGCCATGCCCCTAGGCCACAAACTTAAACAGAGTTGGGGTTATCCAGTTGTCCCTACCAAGGAATCTGCTCTGGAATCCCTCTTTTATTGGCACACATGAGGTACATAAAATAAAATAAAAAAACAGAAAGGACACCTCCCATCCCACAGAATGTACCCAAACTCTTGGGATTGGGTCAAATCCTCAGAGAAGGAAAGCCGTCCACAACCCATGAGGCCACGCCAGCATTCGACCCACATTGTTGACACAAATCCAGAGACAAAACCTGAGCAAGCACCTCAATCTCACCCTTTTACATATCCCGAAGTGTTATCACGGTCTGTAGATTGGGCGTGCCATACCTATGTCCCCAAACCTAAGCGGAATTTGTGTTTTCAGACTTCTGTCCCCACAGGCCTGGCACACACACACCCTCAAGGCTGGGCCCCTAGAGCCAAACTCAGAACTGTGCCTGCCCTCTCCAGGGGATTTCTGCCCATTCCATTGGCCACAACCCTATAGATTAGGAGAAACTCCAAAATCCCGAGGCCATTCCCAATATTATAGGCTGCCCAGGACAAAAAGGGGCGATCTGACACAAGCCGAGCAACTATCTACCCTCAGATCCATAGACACGTATCCCCAGGAAAGAGATTGAACCGGACAGGCACCTAGGCCCTAATCATATCCATTGCTTTTGTTTCCAGGCATCTCTCCTCAGAGGCCTGGTTTCCAATACCAGCATATGGGAGATTCCTTAGGCACTCATCAAAACAATTCTCTTCTCTACATAGGAAACGTACTCTTTAGAGCTCCATCAAAACCTCCGGTTTTGAACATCCCTCAAGGCCCCGGATCAAGCACCCCATTCCAAGGTCTCCATGGACACAAATGCACATTATGACCCATCCTCAACTCACCCATTTCAACACACCCGCCTCGGTTACTCCCCTAGATCCAGCAGATCGAACTTGCCTTGGCGCTATGAGACACCTGGAATGGGAGGCAGGCTGCCCAGGCATCCATGCTTAGAACCCTGCTCTGGATAACTTCCTTATGGGATGTCCTGGAGCCATCCAGCAGGTCTCGACTGTCCCACGGAAGGAATCATTGCGGTTTGGAGCATCTCACAATTCCCATCGTGGGAAAAACCTCCATGGCCTCGTGACACCCTCCCCTTCATGAAGGGGCCGTCATGGACAGAAACTCCAACCTGAGCCAACGTCTGATCCTAGCTCTGTCTTCAGGTACACGGGATCTCGAATCATCTCTGCAGAGGGTTCCTGCCGTCCCCTCACCCCGAAATCTAAGTCTGGCTTGTGTTCTCAGAATTTTTTCCTCACACTCCTGGCCCACAAGCCTTCCAGTTTGGGAATTCTGGAGCCACTATGTGGCACTGTGTCTTCCTTCCAGAAGAAAAACTTTGCCCTATGGGGCTACCCAGTAACCACAAATGAGTACCAACCTGCACGAAACTCGACTGCACCCCAGTGATACAGTCTAGCCTGGGCACTAATTCCCTGTGTGCCACAGCCTGAGCCTGCACCTCACAACCCCCACACTCAACAGCTGGAAGAACACTGAGCACATCAGTCACACCATGGCCTTAGGTCTTCATCTCTTCCCAACCTCAGTTTTCAGGCTTCAGAACCTAGACCTTTAATCCAATCACAGTCCAGGAGTGAAAGTGTTGCAGAAAATTAGAACTCCTTCTTCCCCATGGCCAGAAAACTTGTGCTTGCCATATTGTGCAACGTTCAGTGTAGGAGAAACCAGCATGGTACATTAGGCCAGGCCCTGACTTGAGGGGCTCCTTGGGCACAAAAACACATTGTGAAACTCAATGTGAGCCCTATGCTCAAGGAAGGCCTCTCAGTGTCTGGACCAAGAGCCCACATATGGGGCTTGCCATGTTCTTAGGTCCCAATGTTAACCAGAGTTCTGGTTGTCCAGTCGCCCCTCCCCAGGACTCTGCTGTGGAATCCCTCTTTTGGTGGTCCACCCTGAGGTAAAAAAAAAAAAAAAAAAAAAAAAAAAAAAAAAAAAAAAAAAAAAAAAAGGCCTCGTCCCTTCCCACAGAATGACCCCAAACTCTTGGCATTGGGTCAAATCCCCAGAAAGGGAGCCTCATCACTGGCCCATGAGGACACCCAGACATTTCATGGCAATCGGTGACACATATCCGGAAAAAAATAAGCAATAAGCATGAGCAAGCACCTCACTTTCGCCCTTTGTTCATATCCCGAAGAGTTCTCCTCACGGTCTATATATCGGGCCGGCCATACCTACAGACCCAAACCTAAGTGGAGTTTGTGTTTTCAGACTTCTGTCCAAATAGCCCTGGACCACACACGCTCCACACTTGGGTCCCTGGAGCCACACCTCAGGACTGTGCTTCCCTTTCAAGAGAATTCTTCCCATTCCATTGGCCACAACCTTGCAAATTAGGAAAACCTCCAATGTTACCGAGGCCATCCCAATAGTGCAGGCCGCCCAGGACAAACAGGTGTGATCTCAAACCAGCTGAGCAACTACCTCCACTCAGACAAAAGATGTCCCCAGAGAAGAATATTGAACCAGACAGGCCCCTAGGCCCTAATCAGATCCATTGCTTTGGTTTCCAGGCATCTCTCCTCAGAGGCCTCATTTCCAATACCAGCAAATGGTGGTTTCCTGAGGCACCAATAAGAACAAATCTCATCTCCCCATGGAAAACATGCTCATTGGAGCTTTGTTATAACCTCTGGTTAGGAGAATCCTTCAGGGCCCTGGTGCCACTGCCCCTTACCAAGGTCTCAATGGACTCAAACCAACATTAAGACCATCCTCATTAAAGTCCATTTCAACTCATTTAAGACCATCCTCAGGAAAGTCCATTCCAACTCAGCCCCCTCTGATGCTTCCCCAAGCCAGCAGATCAAACGTCTCTTGTTGCTAGGAGACAATTGGAATTGAGGCTGTCTGCCCAGGCATCCATACTTAGAACCCTGTTCTGGAAAAATAACTTAGGAGACGTCCTGAAGCCATCCAACAAATCTTAATTGTCCCACAGAAGGAATCCTTTCGGTTTGGAGCATCTCACAACTCTAATAGTGGGAAAACCCCCCATGTCCTCATAATGCCCCCCCCCTTCATGAAGGGGCCAACATGGACAGAAACTCCAACCTGAGCCAAAGTCTGATCCTCGACCTGACTTCAGACTCATGAGATCTCAATTCAGCTCTGCAGAGTGTGCCTGCCATGTCCATTCCCCGAAACCTAAGCCTAGCTTGTGTTCTCAGACTTCCGTCCTCACTCTCCTGGCCCACAAGCCCTCCAGTTTGGAAATTCCGAAGCCACAATGCAGCACTCTGCCTGACCTCCAGAAGAAAAAAACTTTGCCCTATGCTGCTAATAAGAAACCCCAAATGATTATCTAATGCATGCCACTCGACTGTAAAGCAATTATACAGCCTACCCTGAATCCTAATGCCCTGTCTGGCACAGCCTGAGACAAGACATCCCAAACGACACCTAGACAGCTGGCTCCAACCTGGACAGGAGGGACCCGCTATGGCTGTAGTTCGTCATCTCTTCCCAACCTCGGTTTTCAGGTTTCAGAACCTAGACCTTATCTCCAATCACTGCCCAGGGGTGAACGTGATGCAGAAATCAGAATTCCTCCTTCCCATGGCCAGAAACCTTGTGGTTAGCATGTTGTCCAACGTTCAATGTGGGAAAACCTGCATTGTCGGAAAGGCCACGCCAGTGCTTGAGGGCCGCCTAGGGCACAGACATGCATTGTGACCTGTAGCGTGAGTCCCGTATTAAAGTAACGCCTCTCAGTGGCTGGACCAAGATCCTGCATATGGGGCTTGTCAAATCCATAGGCCCCCAGGCTTAACCAGAGAGCGAGTATTCCAGTTGTCAGTACCCACTGCTATGCTCCAGAATCCCTCTACTGAGGGGACACATGAAGCAGAAAAAACAGGACTCTTCCCTTCCCACAGAATGACCCCAAACTCTTGGGGGCTGGACAACCTACCAGAGAGGGAGACTTCTACGACCCATGAGGCAACTCCTACATTAAACGGCCATTGTGGACAAAATATCCAGAGACAAAAGACTGAGCGACTGCCTCCCTCTCACCCTTCTTTCATATCCAGAGGAGCTCCCCTCACGGACTGTAGATCAGGCCTGCCATAACCTCGGCCCCAAACGTGAGCTGAGTTTGGGTTTTTGGATGTCTGTCTGCACAGCCGTGGCCCACACCGCCTCCAGGCTGGGGTCTCTGGAGCCACACCACTGAACTGTGCCTGCTCTCTCCTATGAAACTGCCCGTTCCATTGGCCACAACACTACAAAATAGTAGAAACCTCAAGGTCCCCAAGGATATCCCACTACCGCAAGCCGCACTGGACAAACAGGGGCATTATGACAACAGCTGAGCAACTACTACCTCCATGCAGACACACAGACTGATATCCGCAGAGACAGAAGATTGAACCAGACAGGCCCCTAGGCCCTAATATGAACTCTTGCTTTGGTGTCCAGGTATCACTCCTCAGAGGCCTGGGTTCGAAGACCAGCATATGGGGCTATCCTGAGGCACCAGACAGAACACCTCTCATCTCCGCATGGAAAGCTTCCTTTTTGGAGTTGTGTCAAACCCTTCGGGTTGGAGAATCCTGCAGAGTTCCTTAGCTACTGCCACATTCCAAGGTCTCCATGTCCACCAACCCAAATTATGACTCATCCTCATGAAAGTCCATTTAAACTCAGCCTTCTGGGTAGCTCACCCAAGAGCCCGCAGATTGAGCGTGCCTTGTCTCGACCAGGCAATGGGAAGGTGAGTTGGCGTTTCTCGGCATCCATGCTTAGGCCCCTGCTCTCGAGTCTTTCTGTATGGGGCATCCTGGAACCATCCAATAGTACTCGACTGTCCTGAAGAAGGAAACTTTGAAGTTTAGAGCAGCTCACAACTCCCAGCGTAGGGAAACCTCCCAGGAGTCATGACGCCCCCACCCCCTTCAGGAAGGGGCCGTCATGGACACAAACTCCAGCTTGAGGCAACATCTGATACTCGCCCTGACCTCAGATGCAGGAGATGTCGATTCAGCCTCTGCACAGTGGGCCCAAACCTCGTGCTACCTTGTATTTTCAGACTTCCTTCCTCACACTCCTGGCAAACATGTCCTCAAGACTTGGAATTCTGGAACCAAAATGCAGCCCTATGCTGGCCCTCCAGAAGAAAAACGTTTGCTCTATGGGGATCTCCATAAACCCCAAATGAGGATCAAGCTGCTAGGTTCTCGTCCTCACACCAATTGGCTTGTTCGGGTTGTCCATTCATCCCTCCCCAGAGCTCTGCTTTGGAATCTCTCTTTTGGTGGGACACCTGAGGTAACAAAACTAAAAGGACTCCTCCCATCCTTCAGATTGACCCCAAACAATTGGGATTGGACCAAATTCACAGAGACGAAGTCTCGTCCATGGCCCATGAGGCCTCCCCGAGATTCCACAGCCATCGTTGACAACAAATCCAGAGACAAAAGTCTGAGCAAGCGCCTCACACTCACTCTTTTGTCGTATACCGAAGAGTTCTCCACACGGTCTGTAGATCGGGCCTGCCATATTACTTCCCCAAACCTAAGCCGAGTTTGTGTTTTCAGACTTCTGTCCCCACATTCCTGGCCCACAGACCCTTCAGGCTGGGGCCCGTGGAGCCACACATCAGGACTGTGCCTGTCCATACCACGGGAATTCTGCCCATTCCATTGTCCACAATCGTACAAATTAGGAAAAACCTCCAGAGACCCCAAGGACTTCCCAATAATGTAGGCCACCCAGGACAAACAAGGGTCATCTGAAACCAGGACTAGGATTCCGAGCAGGGTTCTAAGAATGGATGGCTGGGTAGCCCACATCGCATTCCAATTGTCTCCAAGCAACAAGACAGGTTAGATCTGATGGATCTGGGGGAGCAACCGAGGAGGCTGAGTTGAAAGGGACTCTCCCGTGGATGTGTCCTAATATGATTTTGTGTCTATGGAGACCTTGGAATGAAGCGGTGGCACTGGGGCCCTGAAGGGTTCTCCTAAAGAGAGGCTTTCAAACAGCTCCATCGTGCATGTTTCCCATGTGTAGATGAGATTTGTTCTGATGGGTGAGTCAAGAAACAGCAATATGCTGTTATTGAAATCCAGGCCTCTGAGGAGAGATGCCTGGAAACCAAAGCATTGGATCTGATATGTGCCTAAGGCACGTTCGATCCTTTTTACTTCTGGGGACAACAGTCTACGGGTCTGAGTGCCGGTAGGTGCACAGATGTGCCCAGATTGCCCCTCTTTGTCCTGGGAAGCCACAAATATTGAGATGGCCTCACGGAATTTGGAGGTTCATCCTATTAGTAGGGTTGTGGCCATTGGAATGGGCACATACAATTCCCTTGGAGAGGGCAAGCACAGTCGTCAGGTTTGGCTCCAGGGGCCTGAGCCTGTAGGGTGTGTAGGCCAGGGCTGTTTGGACAGTTGTCTGAAAACACAAACTCGGCTTATGTTTCGGGTCATAGGTATGGCAGGACTGATCTACGGACCATGAGGGCAACTCTTCGGGATATGAAAATAGGGCGAGTGTGAGGCTCTTGCTCAAGTTTTTGTCTCTTGATATCGTGTCAGATATGGTCGTGAAATTTCCGGGTGACTTCATGGGAAATGGACGAGTCTTACTCTCTGGGGGTTTGGCCGCTCCCAAAGAGTTTGGGGTCATTCTGTGGGATGGAAGTAGTTCGTTGTTCTGTTGTTGTTAATTTTTTTTTGTTTTGTTTTTCAACCTCAGGTGTCCCACCAAATGAGGGATTCCAGAGTAGATCCCTGGACGGGGCGACTGGACAACCAGAAATCTGGTTAAAAATTGGTGCCTAGGGACATGTCAAGTCCATTATGACATCTAAAGGTCCAGCCACCAAGAGGACGTACTAGAGGACAGGACTCACGCTGAAGTCACAATGCGTGTTTCCGTCCTCGTCACACTCAAGAATGGGCGGGGCCTCAGGCTGAATGCTGGTTTCTCCTACCTAGAACGTTGGACAACATGCCAACCACAAGGTTTCTTGACATGGGTAAGGAAGAGTTCTGATTTCTGCATCACAGTCACCGCTGGGCAGTGTTTGGAGAAAAGGTCTAGGTTCTGAAGCCTGAAAACTGAGGTAGGGAAGAGATGATGACCTAAGGCCATGGCGGGTCAGAAGTGCTCAGTGTGCGGTCAGCTGTCTGGGTGTTGGTCACGAGGTCCGGGATCAGGTTGTCAGACAGTGCATTAGTGCCCAGGTTAGACTAAATATTTTGGGTGCATTCCAGTGCCGTGTAGGTTCTTATCTGAAGAACTCTTCAGTATATGAAGAATGAGTGAGTCTGAGGCGCGTGCTCAGGCTTTTGTCTCTGGATTTTGTATCAGCGATGGCCGTGGAATGTTGGGGAGGCCTCATGGGCCATGGACGAATCTTGCTCTCTGTGGACTTTGCCCGATCCAAATTGATTTCCGTCAATCTGTGAGATGGGAGGAGTCCTTTCAGCTTTGTTACCTCAGGGGTCTCACCAAAAGAGGAATTCCAAAGCAAAGCCCTGGGGAAGAGTGAAGGGACAAACCGAAATATGTTTAAAACTTGCGGCCTAGGGTCATGGCAAACCCAATATGCTGTCTCTCCATCCAGCCACTGAGAGGCCTTACCTGAGGACTGGGCTCAGGCTGAGGGTCACAATGTGTGTTTGTGACCAATGTGGCCCGCACGCATGGGCGGGGCCTCATGGGACACACAGGTTTCAAGTACACTGAACCTTGGACAACATGCCAACCACAAGGTTTCTTGCCATGGGGAAAGAGTTCTGATTTCTGCATCATTTTCAAACCGGGGCCGTGATTGGCGATAAGGTCTAGGTTCTGAAGCCTGAAAACCGAGGTGGAGAAGAGATTACGACCTAAGGCCATGGCGGGTCCGATGCGCTCAGTGTGCGGCCAGTTGTCTGGGTGGGGACAGGAGGTCCAGGCTCAGGCTGCGTCAGAAAGGGCATTAGTGCCCAAGACAGCCTATATATTTGGGGTAGAGCCGAATGGTGTGCAGGTTATCCTCATTTGGGGTTTCTGGGTAGCCCCGGGGGGCAATATTTTTCTTCTGGAGGGCAGGCAGACTGCTGCATTGTAGTTCTGTAATGCCAAACTGGAGGGCTTGTGGGACAGTAGTCTGAGAACGGAAGTCTGAGAACCCAAGCTAGGCCTAGGATTCTGGGTGAGGATAAGGCAGGCACAACCTACAGACCTGAATCGAGATCTCGTGCATATGAAGTCAGGGCGAGGATCAGACGATCGCTCAGGTTGGACATTCTGTCCCTGATGGCCCCTTCTTGAAGGGGGGGTGGATAACAAGGCCATGAGGGTTTTCCCAACGATGGGAGTTGTGTGAAGCTCCCAACTGCAAAGATTCTTCTGCAGGACAATGGAGACCTGTCGGTTGGCTGCAGGACTAGGATTCAGAGCAGTTTTCTAAGGATGGAAGGCTGGGTAGCCCACCTCGCAATCCAATTGTCTCCAAGCAACAAGACAGGTTAGATCTGCTGGATCTGGGGGAGCAACCGAGGAGGCTGAGTTGAAATGGACTCTCCCATGGTGTGTCCTAATATGATTTTGTGTCTATGGAGACCTTGGAATGAAGCGGTGTCACGGGGGTGTCACGGGTGTGTCACGGGTGTCAAGGGTTCTCCTAAAGTGAGGCTTTCACATAGCTCCATCGTGCAAGTTTCCCTTGAGTAGATGAAATTTCTTCTGATGGTTGAGTCAAGAAAAACAGCCATATGGTGTTCTTGAAATCCAGGCCTCTGAGGAGAGATGCCTGGAAACCAAAGCAATGGATCCGATAGGTGTCTAGGGGCCTCTTCATTCCTTTTTGCGTCTGGGTACATCAGTCCACGGGTCTGAGCGCCGGGAGGTGCTCAGATGGGCCCAGATTGCCCCTGTTTGTCCTGGAAGCCAGAAATATTGGGATGGCCTAAGGGACTTTGGAGGTTTATATTCTTAGTAGGTTTGTGGCCATTGGAATGGGAAGATACAATTCCCTTGCAGAGGGCAAGCACAGTCGTCAGGTTGGGATCCAGGGCCCTGAGCCTGTAGGGTGTGTAGGCCAGGGCTGTTTGGACAGTTGTCTGAAAACAAAAAACATGGCTTATATTTCGGGTCATAGGTATGGCAGGACTGATCTACAGACTGTGAGGAGAACACTTCGGGATATGAAAAAAAGGGCGAGGGTGAGGCTCTTGCTCAAGTTTTTGTCTCTGGATATCGTATCACTCATGGTCGTGAAATTTCCGGGGTGACTTCATGGGAAATGGACGAGTCTTACTCTCTGGGGGTTTGGCCCTGTCCAAAGAGTTTGGGGTCATTCTGTGGGATGGAAGAATTCCGTTGTTCTGTTGTTGTTGATTTGTTTTGTTTTGTTTTTCAACCTCAGGTGTCCCACCAAATGAGGGATTCCAGAGTAGAGCCCTGGTGAGGGACGACTAGACAACCAGAATCTAGTTAAAAATTGGGGCCTAAGAACATGTCAAGCCCATTATGACATCTAATGATCCAGCCACTGAGAGGACGTACAAGTGGACGGAACCCACGCTGAGGGTCACAATGCGTGTTTATGCCCTCGTCGCACTCAAGAATGGGCAGGGCCTCAGGGTGAATGCTGGATTCTCCTACACTGAACGTTAACAACATGCCGACCACAAGGTTTCTTGCCATGGGGAAAGAGTTCTGATTTCTGCATCATTTTCAAATGGCATTAGTGCCTTGGTCAGCCTATATATTTGGCGTACAGCCAAATGGCGTGCACGTGGATCCTCATTTGGGATTTCTGGGTAGCCCCAGAAGGCAATGTTTTTCTTCTGGAAGGCAGGCAGGGTGCTACATTGTAGTTATGGATTGCCAAACTGGAGGGCTTCTGGGCCTTAGTCTGAGGACGGAGGTCTGAGAACCCAAGCTAGGCCTAGGTTTCTGGGTGAGGATATGGCAGGCACAATCTACAGACCTGAATTGAGATCTCGTGCATCTGAAGTCAGGGCGGGGATCAGACGATCGCTCAGGTTGGACATTCTGTTCCTGATGGCCCCTTCTTGAACGGGGGGTGGCTCACGAGGCCATGGAGTTTTTCCCACGATGGGAGTTGTGAGAAGCTCCCAACTGCAAAGATTCTTCTGCAGGACAATGGAGACCTGTTGGTTGGCTCCAGTACAACGATTCCGAGCAGGGTTCTAAGGATTGATGTCTGGGTAGCCCACCTCACATTCCAATTGTCTCCAAGCAACAAGACAGGTTAGATCTGCTGGATCTGGGGGAGCTACCGAGGAGGGTGAGTTGAAAAGGATATGCCCGTGGATGTGTCCTAATATGATATTGTGTCTATGGAGTCCATGGAATGAAGCGGTGGCACTGGGGCCCTGAAGGGTTCTCTTAAAGAGGGGCTTTCACACAGCTCCACCATGCAAGTTTCCCATGTGTAGATGATATTTGTTCTGATGGGTGAGTGAAGAAACAGGCATATGCTGTAATTGAAATCCAGGCCTCTGAGGAGAGATGCCTGGAAGCCAAACCAATGGATACGATAGTTGCCTAGGGGCCTGTTCGTTCCTTTTTACCTCTGGGGACATCAGTCTACGGGTCTGAGTGCAGATAGGTGCTCAGATGGGCCCCAGAATGCCCCTCTTTGTCCTGGGAAGCCACAAATATTGGGATGGCCTCAGGGACTTTGGAGGTTTATCCTCTTAGTAGGGTTGTGGCCATTGGAAAGGGCACATAGAGTTCCATTGGAGAAGGCAAGCACAGTCGTCAGGTTTGGCTCCAGGGGCCTGAGGCTTTAGGGTGTCTATGCCAGGGCTGTTTGTACAGTTTCTGAAAACACAAACTCGGCTTATGTTTCGGGACATAGGTATAGCAGGACTGATCTACAGAACATGAGGAGAACTCTTCGGGATATGGAAAAAGGGCGAGTGTTAGGCTCTTGCTCAAGTTTTACTCTCTCTGGATATCATGTCACTCATGGTCGTGAAATTTCCCGGTGACTTCATGGGAAATGGGACGAATCTTACTCTCTGGGGGTTTGGCCCCTTCCAAAGAGTTTGGGGTCATTCTGTGGGATGGAGGAGTCCGTTGTTATGTTGTTATTGATTTGTTTTGTTTTGTTTTTCAACCTCAGGTGTCCCAGCAAATGAGGGATTCCAGAGTAGAGCCCTGGGAGGGGCGACAGGACAACCAGAAATCTGGTTAATAATTGGGGCCTAGGGACATGTCAAGCCCATTATGACATCTAATGGTCCAGCCACTGAGAGGACGTACTAGAGGACAGGACTCACGCTGAGGGTCACAATGCGTGTTTATGCCCTCGTCGCACTCAAGAATGGGCGGGGCCTCAGGGTGAATGCTGGTTTCTCCTACACTGAACGTTGGACAACATGCCAACCACAAGGTTTCTTGCCATGGGTAAGGAAGAGTTCTGATTTCTGCATCACAGTCACCCCTGGGCAGTGATTGGAGATAAGGTCTAGGTCTGAAGCCTGAAAACTGAGGTAGGGAAGAGATGATGACCTAATGCCATGGCGGGTCTGATGTGCTCAGTGTGCGGTCAGCTGGCTGGATGTTGGTCACGAGGTCCGGGCTCAGGTTGTCAGACAGTGCATTAGTGCCCAGGTTGGACTATATATTTTGGGTGCATTCGAGTGCCGTGTATGTTCTTATCTGAAGAACTCTTCAGGATATGAAAAATGAGCGAGTCTGAGGCACGTGCTCAGGCTTTTGTCTCTGGATTTTTTATCAGTGATGGCCGTGGAATGTTGGGGAGGCCTCATGGGCCATGGACGAATCTTGCTATCTGTGGACTTGGCCCGATCCAAATAGTTATTCGTCAATCTGTGGGATGGGAGACTCCTTTCAGGTTTGTTACCTCAGGGGTCTCACCAAAAGAGGAATTCCAAAGCAGAGCCCTGGGGAAGAGTGAAGGGACAACCGAACAATATTTAAAAATTTGGGGCCTAGGGGCATGGCAAGCCCAATATGCTGTCTCTCCAAACAGCCACTGAGAGGCCTTACCTGAGTGCTGGGCTCAGGCTAAGGGTCACAATGTGTGTTTGTGACCAATGTGGCCTGCAAGCATGGGCGGGGCCTCATGGGCCACACTGGTTTCAACTACAATGAACCTTGTACAACATGCCAACCACAAGGTTTCTTGCACTGGGGAAAGAGTTCTGATTTCTGCATCATTTTCAAACCCGGGCCGTGATTGGAGATAAGGTCTAGGTTCTGAAGCCTGAAAACCGAGGTTGAGAAGAGATGTCGACCTAAGGCAATGACGGGTCCGATGTGCTCAGTGTGCGGCCAGCTGTCTGGGTGGAGCCAGGAGGTCCAGGATCAGGCTCTGTCAGAAAGGGCATTAGTGCCCAGGTCAGCCTATATATTTGGGGTACAGCCGAATAGTGTGAACCCTTGATACTCATTTGGGGTTTCTGGGTAGCCCCAGATGGCAATGTTTTTCTTCTGGAGGGCACGCAGAGTGCTGCATTTTTAGTTCTGGATTGCCAAACTGGAGGGCTTGTGGGCCAGTAGTCTGAGGACGGAAGACTGAGAACCCAAGCTAGGCCTAGTTTCTGGGTGAGGATATGGCAGGCACAATCTACAGACCCTGAATCGAGATCTCGTGCATCTGAAGTCAGGGTGAGGATCAGACGATTGTTCAGGTTGGACATTCTGTCACTGATGGCCCCTTCTTGAAGGTGGGGTGGATCACGAGGCCATGGGGGTTTTCCCACGATGGGAGTTGTGAGAAGCTACCAACTGCAAAGATTCTTCTGCAGGACAATTGAGACCTGTAGGTTGGCTCCAGGAGGATTCCGAGCAGGGTTCTAAGGATGGATGTCTGGGTAGCCCACCTCGCATTCCAAGTGTCTCCACGCAACAAGACAGGTTAGATCTGCTGGATCTGGGGGAGCAACCGAAGAGGCTGTGTTGAAATGGACTCTCCCGTGGATGTGTCTGATATGATATTGTGTCTATGGATACCTTGAAATGAAGCAGTGGCACTGGGGCCCTGAACGGTTCTCCTAAAGAGAGGTTTTCACACAGCTCCATCGTGCAAGTTTCCCATGTGTAGATGAGATTTGTTCTGATGGGTGAGTCAAGAAAGAGCCATATGCTGTTATTGAAAGCCAGGCCTCTGAGGAGAGATGCCTGGAAACCAAAGCAATGGATCCGATAGGTGCTTGGGGCCTGATCGTACCTTTTATCCACTGGGGTCATCAGTCTATGGGTCTGAGTGCCGGTAGGTGCTCAGATGTGCCCAGATTGCCCCTGTTTGTCCCGGGAGGCCACAAATATTGGGATGGCCTCAGGGACTTTGGAGGTTTATCCTCTTAGTAGGGTTGTGGCCATTGGAGTGGGCACATACAATTCCCTTGGTGAGGGCAAGCACAGTCATCAGGTTTGGCTCGAGGGGCCTGAGCCTGTACGGTGTGTAGGCCAGGCTGTTTGGACAGTTGTCTGAAAACACAAACTCGGCTTATGTTTCGGGTCATAGGTATGGCAGGACTGATCTACAGACCCTGAGGAGAACTCTTCGGGGTATGAAAAAAGGGCGAGTGTGAGGCTCTTGCTCAAGATTTTGTCTCTGGATATCGTTTCACTCATGGTCGTGAAAATTTCGGGTGACTTCATGGGAAATGGACGAGTCTTACTCTCTGGGGGTTTGGCCCCGTCCAAAGAGTTTGGGGTAATTCTGTGGGATGGAAGAAGTACGTTGCTCTGTTGTTGTTGATTTGTTTGTTTGTTTTTCAACCTCAGGTGTCCCACCAAATGAGGGATTCCAGAGTAGAGCCCTGGGGAGGGGCGACTGGACAACCAAAAATCTGGTTAAAAATTGAGGCCTAGGGACATGTCAAGCCCATTATGACATCTAATGGTCCAGCCACTGAGAGGACGTACTAGAGGGACAGGACTCACGCTGAGGGTCACAATGTGTGTTTATGCCCTCCTCGCACTCAAGAATGGGCGGGGCCTCAGGGTGAATGCTGGTTTCTCCTACACTGAACGTTCGACAACATGCCAACCACAAGGTTTCTTGCCATGGGTAAGGAAGTGTTCTGAGTTCTGCATCACAGTCACCCCTGAGCAGTGATTGGAGATAAGGTCTAGGTTCTGAAGCCTGAAAACTAAGGTAGGGAAGAGATGATGAACTAAGGCCATGGCAGGTCTGTTGAGCTCAATGTGCGGTCAGCTGTCTGGGTGTTGGTCACGAGGTCCGGGCTCAGGTTGTCAGACAGTGCATTAGTGCCCAGGTCAGAATATATATTTTGGGAGACTTTGAGTGCCGTGTAGGTTCTTATCTGAAGAACTCTTCAGGATATGAAGAATGAGCGAGTCTGAGGCGAGTGCTCAGGCTTCTGTCTCTGGATTTTGTATCAGCGATGGCCGTGAAAATGTTGGAGAGGCCTCACGGGCCATGGACGCATCTTGCTCTCTGTGGACTTGGCCCGATCCCAATTAATTTCCGTCAATCTGTGAGATGGGAGGACTCCTTTCAGCTTTGTTACCTGAGGTGTCCAACCAAAAGAGGAATTCCAAAGCAGAGCCCTGGGGAAGAGTGAAGGGACAACCCGAACTATGGTTAAAAATTGGGGCCTAGGGTCATGGCAAACCCAATATGCTGTCTCTCCATCCAGCCACTGAGAGGCCTTACCTGAGGACTGGGCTCAGGCTGAGGGTCACAATGTGTGTTTGTGACCAATGTGGCCCGCAAGCATGGGCGGGGCCTCATGGGCCACACTGGTTTCAACGACACTGAACCTTGGACAACATGCCAACCACAAGGTTTCTTGCCATGGGGAAAATGTTCTGATTTCTGCATCATTTTCAAACCCGGGCCGTGACTGGAGATAAGGTCTAGGTTCTGAAGCCTGAAAACCGAGGTTGAGAAGAGATGACGACGTAAGGCCATGGCGGGTCCGATGTGCTCAGTGTGCGTCCTGCTGTTGGGTGGGGCCAGGAGGTCCAGGCTCAAGCTGTGTCAGAAAGGGCATTAGTGCCCAGGTCAGCCTATATATTTGGGGTACAGCCGAATGGCGTGCAGGTTGATCCTCATTTGGGGTTTCTGCGTAGCCCCAGAGTGCAATGTTTTTCTTCTGGAGGGCAGGCAGAGTGCTGCATTGTATTTCTGGATTGCCGAACTGGAGGGCTTGTGGACCAGTAGTGAGAGGACGGAAGTCTGAGAACCCAAGCCAGGCCTAGGTTTCTGGGTGAGGATATGGCAGGCACAATCTACAGACCTGAATCGAGATCTCGTGCATCTGAAGTCTGGGCGAGGATCAGAGGATCACTCAGGTTGGACATTCTGTCCCTGATGGCCCCTTCTTGAACGTGGGGTGGATCACGAGGCCATGGGGGTTTTCCCAAGATGGGAGTTGTGAGAAGCTCCCAACTGCAAAGATTCTTTTGCAGGACAATTGATACTTGTTGCTTGGCTCCAGGACAACGATTCCGAGCAGTGTTCTAAGGATAGATGCCTGGGTAGCCCACCTCGCATTCCAATTGTCTCCAAGCAACAAGACAGGTTAGATCTGCTGGATCTGGGGGAGCAACCGAGGAGGATGAGTTTAGATGGACTCTCCCGTGGATGTGTTTAATATGATTTTGTGTCTATTGAGACCTTGGAATGAAGCGGTGGCCATCAGGCCCTGAAGGGTTCTCCTAAAGAGAGGCTTTCACAGCTCCATCGTGCAAGTTTCCCATGTGTAGATGAGATTTGTTCTGATGGGTGAGTCTAGAAACAGCCATATACTGTTATTGAAATCCGGGGCCTCTGAGGAGAGATGCCTGGAAACTAAAGCAATGGATCCAATAGGTGCCTAAGGGCCTCTTCGTTCCTTTTTAAATCTGGGGAAGTCAGTGTACGGGTCTGAGTGCAGGTAGGTGCTCAGAAGGGCCCAGATTGCCCCTGTATGTCCAGGGAAGCCACAAATATTGGGATGGCCTCAGGGACTTTGGAGGTTTATCCTCTTAGAAGGGTTGTGGCCATTGGATGGGCACATTTACAATTCCCTTGGAGATGGAAAGCACAGTCGTCAGGTTTGGCTCCAGGGGCCTGAGCCTGTAGGGTGTGTAGGCCAGGGCTGTTTGGACAGTTGTCTGAAAACACAAACTTGGCTTATGTTTTCGGGTCATAGGTATGGCAGGACTGATCTACAGACCATGAGGAGAAACTCTTCGGGATATGAAAAAAGGGCGAGTGTGAGGCTCTTGCTCAAGTTTTTGTCTCTGGATATCGTGTCAATCATGGTCCTGAAATTCCGGGTGACTTCATGAGAAATGGACGAGTCTTACTCTCTCTGGGTTAGGCCTCGTCCAAAGAGTTTGGGGTCATTCTGTGGGATGGAAGAAGTCCGTTGTTCTGTTGTTGTTGATTTGTTTTGTTTGTTGTTTTTTCAACCTCAGGTGTACTACCAAATGCGGGATTCCAGTGTAGAGCCCTGGGGAGGGGCGAATGAACAACCAGAAATCTGGTTAAAAATTGGGGCCTAGGGACATGTCAAGCGCGCATTATGACATCTAATGGTCGATCCCCTGTGAGGACGTACTAGAGGACAGGACTCCCGCTGAGGGTCACAATGCGTGTTTATGCCCTCGTCGAACTCAAGAATGGGCGGGGCCTCAGGGTGAATGCTGGTTTCTCCTACACTGAACGTTGGACAACATGCCAACCACAAGGTTTCTTGCCATGGGTAAGGAAGAGTTCTGATTTCTGCATCACAGTCAACCCTGGGCAGTGATTGGAGATAAGGTCTAGGTTCTGAAGCCTGAAAACTGAGGTTGGGAAGAGATGATGACCTAAGGCCATGGCGGGTCAGAAGTGCTCAGTGTGCGGTCAGCTGTCTGGGTGTTGGTCACGAGGTCCGGGCTCAGTTTGTCAGAGAGTGCATTAGTGCCCAGTTTAGACTATATATTTTTGGGTGCATTCGAGTGCCGTGTAGGTTGTTATCTGAAGAACTCTTCAGGATATGAAGAATGAGCGAGTCTGAGGCGCGTGCTCAGGCTTTTGTCTCTGGATTTTGTATCAGCGATGGCCGTGGAATGTTGGGGAGGCCTCATGGGCCATGGACGAATCTTGCTCTCTGTGGATTTGGCCCGTACCCAATTGTTTTTCGTCAATCTGTGGGATGGCGGGAATCCTTTCAGGTGTGTTACCTCAGGTGTCCCACCAAAAGAGGAATTCCAGAGCAGAGCCCTGGGAAGAGTGAAGGGACAACCCGAACTATGGTTAAAAATTGGGACCTAGGGGCAAGGCAAGCCCAATATGATGTCTCTCCATCCAGCCACTGAGAGGACTTACCTGAGGACTGGGCACAGGCTGAAGGTCACACTGTGTGTTTGTGTGACCAATGTGGACCGCAAGCATGGGCGGGGCCTCATGGGCCACCCTGGATTCAAGTACCCTGAACCTTGGACAATATGCCAACCACAAGGTTTCTTGCTATGGGGATAGAGTTCTGATATCTGCATCATTTTCAAACCCGGGCAGTGATTGGAGATAAGGTCTAGGTTCTGAAGCCTGAAAACCGAGGTTGAGAAGAGATGACGACCTAAGGCCATGGCGGGTCCATTATGCTCAGTGGGCGGCCAGCTGTCTGGGTGGGGCCAGGAGGTCGAGGCTCAGGCTGTGTCAGAAAGGGCATTAGTGCCCTGGTCAGCATATATATTTAGGGCAGAGCCGAATGCCGTGCAGGTTGATCCTCATTTGTGGTTTCTGGGTAGCCCCAGAGGGCAATGTTTTTCCTCTGGAGGGCAGGTAGAGTGCTGCATTATAGTTCTGGGTTACCAAACTGGAGGGCTTGTGGGCCAGTAGTCTTAGGACGGAAATCTGAGAACTCAAGCTAGGACTAGGTCTCTGGGTGAGGATATGGCAGGCACAATCTCCAGACCTGAATCAAGATCTCCTGCATCTGAAGTCAGGGCGAGGATCTGACGATCGCTCAGGATGGACATTCTGTGCCTGATGGCCCCTTCTTGAAGGGGGGGTGGATCACGAGGCCATGGGGATTTTCCCACTATGGGAGTTGTGAGTAGCTCCCAACTGCAAAGATTCTTCTGTAGGACAATTGAGACCTGTTGGTTGTCTCCGGGACAAGTTTCCGAGCAGGGTTCTAAGGATGGATGTCTGTGTAGCCCACCTCGCATTCCAATTGTCTCCAAGCAACAAGACAGGTTAGATGTGCTGGATCTGGGGGATCAACCGAGGAGGCTGAGTTGAAATGGACTCTCCCGTGGATGTGTCCTAATATGATTTCGTGTCTATGGAAACCTTGGAATGATGCGGTGGCACTGGGGCCCTGAAGGGTTCTCCTAAATAGAGACTTTCACACTGCTCCATCGTGCAAGTTTCCCATGTGTAGATGAGATTTGTTCTGATGGGTGAGTCAAGAAAACAGCCATATGCTGTTATTGAAATCCAGGCCTCTGAGGAGAGATGCCTGTAAACCAAAGCAATGGATCCGATAGGTGTCTAGTGGCCTGTTCTTTCCTTTTTACCTCTGGGGACATCAGTCTAAGGGTCTGAGTTCCAGTAGGTCCTCAGATGGGCCCAGATTGCCCCTGTTTGTCCTGGGAAGACACAAATATTCGGAAGGCCTCAGGGACTTGGAGGTTTATCCTCTTAGTAGGTTTTGGCCATTGGAATGGGCACATACAATTCCCTTAGAGAGGGCAAGCACAGTCGTCAGGTTTGGCTCCAGTGGCCTGAGCCTGTAGGGTGTGTATGCAAGGGCTGTTTGGACAGTTGTCTGAAGACACAAACTCGGCTTATGTTTCAGTTCATAGGTATGGCAGGACTGATCTCCAGACCATGAGGAGTAGTACTCTTCGGTATATGAAAAAAGGGCGAGTGTGAGGCTCTTGATCAAGTTTTTGTCTCTCGATATCGTGTCACTCATGGTCGTGAAATTTCCGGGTGACTTCATGGGAAATGGACGAGTCTTACGCTCTGGGGGTTTGGCCCCGTCCAAAGTATTTGGGGTCATTCTGTGGGATGGAAGAAATCCGTTGTTCTGTTGTTGTTGATTTGATTTGTTTTGTTTTTCTACCTCAGGTGTTACAGCAAATGAGGGATTCCAGAGTAGAGCCCTGGGGAGGGGCGACTGGACAACCAGAAATCTGGTTAAAAATTGGGGGCCTAGGGACATGTCAAGCCCATTATGACATCTAATGGTCAAGCCACTGAGAGGATGTTCTAGAGGACAGGACTCACGCTGAGGGTCACAATGCGTGTTTATGCCCTCGTCGCACTCAAGAATGGGCGGGACCTCAGGGTGAATGTTGGTTTCCCATACACTGAAAGTTGGACTACATGCCAACCACAAGGTTTCTTGCCATGGGTAAGGAAGAGTTCTGATTTTTGGATCACAGTCACCCCAGGGCAGTGATTGGATATAAGGTCTAGGTTCTGAAGCCTGAAAACTGAGGTAGGGAAGAGATGATGACCTAAGGCCATGGCGGGTCTGATGTGCTCAGTGTGCGGTCAGCTCTCTGGGGTGTTGGTCACGAGGTCCGGGCTCAGGTTGTCAGACAGTGCTTTAGTGCCCAGGTTAGACTATATATTTCGGGTGCATTCGAGTGCCGTGTAGGTTGTTATCTGAAGAACTCTTCAGGATATGAAGAATGAGCGAGTCTGAAGCGCTTGCTCAGGCTTTTGAATCTGGGTTTTGCACCAGTGATGGCCTTGGAATGTTGGGGAGGCCTCATGGGCCATGGACGAATCTATCTCTCTGTGGATTTGGCCCGATCCCAATTGTTTTTTGTCAATCTGTGGGATGGGATGACTCCTATCAGGTTAGTTACCTCAGGTGTCCCACCAAAAAAGAGGAATTCCAAAGCAGAGACCTGGGGAAGTTTTAAGGGACAATCCGAACTATGGTTAAAAATTGGGGCCTAGGGGCATGGCAAGCCTAATATGCTGTCTCTCCATCCAGCCACTGAGAGGCCTTACCTGAGGACTGGGCTCAGGCTGAGGGTCACAATGTGTGTTTCTGACCATAGTGGCCCGCAAGCATGGGCGGGGCCTCATGGGCCACACTAGTTTCAATGACACTGAACCTTAGACAACATGCCAACCACAAAGTTTCTTGACATGGGGAAAGAGTTCCGATGTCTGCATCATTTTCAAACCCGGGCCGTGATTGGAGACAAGGTCTAGGTTCTGAAGCCTGAAAACGAGGTTGAGAAGAGATGACGACCTAAGGCCATAGCGGGTCCAATTTGCTCATTGCGTGGCCAGCTGTCTGGGTGGGCCAGGAGGTCCAGGCTCAGGCTGTGTCAGAAAGGGCATTAGTGCCCAGGTCAGCCTATATATTTGGGGTACAGCCGAATGGCGTGAAGGTTGATCCTCATTTGGGGTTTCTGGGTAGACCCAGAGGGCAATGTTTTTCTTCTGGAGGGCAGGCAGAGTGCTGCTTTGTAGTTCTGGATTGCCAAACTAGAGGGCTTGTGGGCCAGTAGTCTGAGGTCGGAAGTCTGAGAACCCAAGCTAGGCCTAGGTTTCTGGTTGAGAGGATATGGCAGGCACAATTTACAGACCTGAATCGAGATCTCGTGCATGAAGTCAGGGCGAGGATCAGATTATCGCTCGGGTTGGACATTCTGTCCCTGATGGCCCCTTCTTGAGGGGGGGGGGTTGATAACGAGGCCATGGGGGTTTTCCCACGATGGGAGTTGTGAGAAGAACCCAACTGCAACGATTCATATATAGGACAATTGAGACCTGTTGGTTGGCTCTAGGACAACAATTCCGAGCAGGGTTCTAAGGATGGATGGTTGGGTAGCCCACCTCGCATTCCAACTGTCTCTAAGCAAAAAGACAGGTTAGATCTGCTGGACATGGGGGAGCAACCGAGGAGGCTGAGTTGAAATGGACTCTCCCGTGGATGTGTCCTAATATGATTTCGTGTCTATGGACACCGTGGAATGTAGCGGTGGCACTGGGGCCCTGAAGGGTTCTCCTAAAGAGAGGCTATCACACAGCTCCATCCTGCAAGTTTCCCATGTGTAGATGAGATTTGTTCTGATGGGTGAGTCACGAAACAGCCATATGCTGTTATTGAAAATCCAAGCCTCTGAGGAGAGACGCCTGGAAACCAAAGCAATGGATCCGATTGGTGCCTAGGGGCCTGTTCGTTCCTTTTTACCTTGGGGACATCAGTCTACGGGTTGAGTTCCGGTAGGTGCTCAGATGGGCCCAGATTGCCCCTGTTTGTCCTGGGAAGCCACAAATATTGGGTTGGCCTCAGGGACTTTGGAGATTTATCCTCTTAGTAGGGTTGTGGCCATTAGAATGGGCACATACAATTTCCTTGGAGAGGGCAAGCACAGTCGTCAGGTGTGGCTCCAGGGGCCTGAGCCTGTAGGGTGTGTAGGTCAGGGCTCTTTGGACAGTTGTCTGAAGACACAAACTCGGCTTATGTTTCGGGTCATACGTATGGCAGGACTGACCTCCAGACCATGAGGAGAACTCTTCGGGATATGAAAAAAGGGAGAGTGTGAGGCTTTGCTCAAGTTTTTGTCTCTGGATACGATGTCACTCACGGTCGTGAAATTTCAGGGTGACTTCATGGGAAATGGACGAGTCTTACTCTGGGGCTTTGGCCCCGTCCAAAATGTTTGGCGTCATTCTGTGAGGTGGAAGAAGTCCGTTGTTCTGTTGTTGTTGTTGATTTGTTTTGTTTTGTTTTTCAACCTCAGGTGTCCCAGCAACTGAGGGATTCCAGAGTAGAGCCCTGGGGAGCGGCGACTGGACAACCAGAAATCTGGTCAAAAATTGGGGCCTAGGGACATGTCAAGCCCATTATGACATCTAATGGTTCAGGCACTGAGAGGACGTTCTAGAGAACAGGACTCACGCTGAGGGTCACAAAGCGTGTTATGCCCTCGTCACATCAAGAATGGGCGGGGCCTCAGGGTGAATGCTGGTTTCTCCTACACAGAAGGTTGGACAACATGCCGACCACAAGGTTTCTTGCCATGGGTAAGGAAGAGAGTTCTGATTTCTGCGCATCATAATCACCCCTGGGCAGTGATTGGAGATAAGGTCTAGGTTCTGAAGCCTGAAAACTGAGGTAGGGTAGAATATGATGACCTAGCCATGGCGGGTCTGATGTGCTCAGTGTGCGGTCAGCTGTCTGTGTGTTGGTTACGAGGTCGGGGCTCAGGTTGTCAGATAGTGCATTAGTGCCCAGGTTAGACTATATATTTTGGGTGCATTCGAGTGCCGTTTAGGTTCTTATCTGAAGAACTCTTCAGGATATGAAGAATGAGCGAGTCTGAGGCGCGTGCTCAGGCTTTTGTCTCTGGAGTTTGTATCAGCGATGGCCGTGGAATGTTGGGGAGGCCTCATGGGCCATGGACGAATCATGCTCTCTGTGGATTTGGCCCGATCCCAATTGTTTTTCGTCAATCTGTGGGATGGGAGGACTCCTTTCAGGTTTGTTACCTCAGGTGTCCCACCAAAAGAGGAATTCCAAAGCAGAGCCCTGGGGAAGAGTGAAGGAACAACTCGAACTATCGTTAAAAATTGGGGCCTAGGGGCATGGCAAGCCCAATATGCTGTCACTCCATCCAGCCACTGAGAGGCCTTACCGGAGGACTGGGCTCAGGCTGAAGGTCACAATGTGTGTTTGTGACCAATGTGGCCCGCAAGCATGGGCGGGGCCACATGGGCCACACTGGTTTCAAGTACTCTGAACCTTGGACAACATGCCAACCACAAGGTTTCTTGCCATGGGGAAAGAGTTCTGATTTCTGCATCATTTTCAAACCCGGGCCATGATTGGAGAAAAGGACTAGGTTCCGAAGCCTGAAAACCGAGATTGAGGGGAGATAACGACCTAAGGCCATGGCGGGTACGAGGAGCTCAGGGTGCGGCCAGATGTCTGGGTGGGGCCAGGAGGTCCAGGCTCAGGCTCTGTCAGAAAGGGCATTAGTGCCCAGGTCATCCCATGTATTTGGGGTACAGCCGAATGGCGTGCAGGATGATCCTCATTTGGGGTTTCTGGGTAGCCCCACAGAGCAATGTTTTTCTTCTGGAGGGCAGGCAGAGTGCTGCATTGTAGTTCTGGATTGCCAAATTGGAGGGCTTGTTACCTCAGGAGTCCCACCAAAAGAGGGATTCCAAAGCAGAGCCCTGGGGAAGAGTGAAGGGACAATCCGAAATATGGTTAAAAAATTGGGGCCTAGGGGCATGGTAAGCCCAATAAGCTGTCAATCCATCCAGCCACTGAGAGGCCTTACCTGAGGACTGGGCTAAGGCTGAGGGTCACAATGTTTGTTTGCCACCTATGTGGCCCACGAGCAATGGCGGTGCCTCATTGGACACACTGGTATCCACTTCACTGAACATTATACAACAAGCCTACCACAAGGTTTCTTGCCATCGGGAAAGAGTTCTGATTTCTGCATCATTTTCAAACATGGGCAGTGATTGGAGATAACGTCTAGGTTCTAAATCCTGAAAACCGAGGCTGGAAGAGATAACGACCTAAGGCAATGCTGGTCCGATGTGCTCAGTGAGCGGCCAGCTGTTTGGGTGGGGCCAGGCGGTCCAGGCTCAGCCTCTGTCAAAAAGGGCATTATTGCCCAGGTCAGCCTATATATGTTGGGTACAGCCAAGTGGCGTGCAGGTTGATCTTCATTTGGGGGTTTCTGGGTTGCCCCTGAAGGCAATGTTTTTTCTTCTGGAGGGCAGGCAGAGTGCTGCATTATAATTCTGGATTGCCAAACTGGAGGGCTTGTGGGCCATTAGTCTGAGAATGGAAGTCTGAGGACACAAGCTAAGCTTACGTTTTTGGGTGAGGACATGGCAGGCACAATCTACAGAACTGAACCGCGATCTCGTGCATCTGAAGTCAGGGTGAGGATCAGACAATCGCTCAGGTTGGACCTTATGTCCCTGAGGGCCACTTCATGAAGAGGGGGGCGGATCACGAGGCCATATGTGTTTTCTCCCGATGGGAGTTGTGAGAAGCTCCCAACTTCATAGATCCTTCTGCAGGACATTTGAGACCTGTTGGTTGGCTCCAGGCTAACGATTCCGAGCAGGGTTCTAAGTATGGATGGCTGGGTAGCCCACCTCGCATTCCAATTGTCTCCTAGCAACAAGACAAGTTAGATCTGCTGGTTCTCGCGGAGCAACCGAATACGCTGAGTTGAAATGGACTCTCCTGTGGATGGGTCCTAATGTGTTTTTGTGTCTATGGATACCTTGGAATGACGCGGTGGCACTGGGGCCATGAAGGGTTCTCCCTAAACAGAGGCTTTGACAACACTCCCACGTGCAAGTTTCCCATGTGTAGATGAGATTTGTTCTGCTGGGTGAGTCAAGAAACAGCCATATGCTGGTACTGAAATCCAGGCCTCTGAGGAGGGATGCCTGGAAACCAAAGCAATGGATCCGATTAGGGCCTAGGGGCCTGTTCGTTCCTTTTTACCTCTGGGGATATCAGTCTACAAGTCTGAGTGCAGGTAGGTTCTCAGATGGGCTCAGATTGCTCCTGTTTGTCCTGGGAAGCCACCACTATTGGGATGGCCTCAGGGACTTTGGAGGTTTAACCTATTAGTAGCCTTGTGGCCATTGGAATGGGCACACAGAATTCCCTTGGAGAGGGCAAGTACAGTCGTCAGCTTGGCTCCAGGGGCCTAAGCCTGTAGGCTGTGTAGGCCAGGGCTGTTTGGACAGTTGTCTGAAAACAAAACTCGGCTTATGTCTCGGGTCATAGGTATGGCAGGACTGATCTACAGACCATGAGGAGAACTCTTCGGGATATGAAAAAAGAGCGAGTGTGAGGCTCTTGCTCAAGTATTTATCTCTGGATATCATGCCATTCATGGTCATGAAATTTCCGGGTGTTTTCATGGGAAATGGACGAGTCTTACTCCCAGGGGTTTGGCCCAATCCAAAGAGTTTGGGGTCATTTTGTCGGACGGAAGAAGTCCGTTTTTTGTTGTTGTTGTTGTTTTGTTTTGTTTTGTTTTTCAAACTCAGAGGTCCCAGCAAATGAGGGATTCCAGAGTAGAGCCCTTGGGAGGGGCGATTGGACAATCTAGAATTCTGGTTAAAATTGGGTCCTAGGGACAGCTAGACTTGGGTTTCAGGGCGAGGGCACGGCATGTACCCCCTGAAGATCTGAAGCAATATCTCATGCATCTGAAGTCAGAGCGAGGATCAGACGTTGGCTCAACTTGGATTTTCTGTTCATGACGGCCCCTTCATAAAGGGAGCCGAATCTCGAGGCCGTGGAGGTTTTCCCATGTTGGGAGTGGTGGGATGCCCCCTCCAAGGATTCCTTCTGCGGGACAATTGAGACCTGTTGGACTGATCCAGGACATCCCATATGGATGAGTCCAGACCAACGTTCGAGGATGGATGCCTGGGAAGCCCGCCTCGCATTCCAATTGTCTCCTAGCGACAAGACAGTTTAGATCTGATGGCTCTGCAGGATCAACCGGGGTGGCTGAGTTGAAATGGACTTTCCTGAGGATGGGTCTAATGAGTGTTTGTGTCCATGAGGGCCTTGGAATGGGGCGGTGGCACCGGGACCCTGAAGTATTCCCCCTAAGCTTTTGACATAGCTCCCATGCACAAGTTTCCTTGTGGAGACGAGGTTTGTTCTGATGGGTGCCTCAGGAAAACCCCAATGCTGGTATTGGAATCCAGGGTTTTGAGGAGACATGCCTGTAAACCAAAGCAATGGATCCGATTTTGGCCTAGGGTCCTGTCTTTTTCAATCTTCTTCTCTGGGGAAATCCTTCTAGGGTATGAGTGGAGTTAGATGCTCAGCTGGTGTCAGACTGCCCTTTTTTTATCCTGGGCGGCCTATACTATTAGCATGGCCTCAGGGACTTTGGAGGGTTCTCCTAATTTGTACGATTTTGGAACTTTGAGGACAGAAGTCTGAAAACACAAACTCAGCTTATGTTTGGGGACGTAGGTATGGCAGGCCCGATCTACAAACCATGCGAAGGCAACTTCATGATATGAAGATAGTGCGAGTCTGAGGCGCTTGCTTAGGCTTTTGTCTCTGGATTTTGTACCAGCGATGGCCATGGAATGTTGGGGAGGCCTCATGGGCATTGGACGAATTTTGCTCTCTGTGAATTTGGCCCGATCCCAATTGTTTTTCGTCAATCTGTTGGATGGAGGAATCCTTTCAGGGTTGTTAATCAGGTGTCCCTCAAAAAGAGGAATTCCAAAGCAGAGCCCTGGGGAAGAGTGAAGGGACAACACGAATATGGTTTAAAATTGGGGCCTAGGGGCATGGCAAGCCCAATAGGCTGTCTCTTCATCCAGCCACTGAGAGGCCTTAGCTGAGGACTGGGCTAAGGCTGAGGGTCACAATGTGTGTTTGCTACCTATCTGGAACGCGAGCAATGGCGGGGCCTCAAGGGACACTCTGGTTTCAACTACACTGAACGTTGGACAACAAGCCAACCACAAGTTTTCCTGCCATTGGGAAGGAGTTGTAATTTCTGCATCATTTTCAAACCTGGGCAGTGATTCAAGATAAGGTATAGGTTCTGAAGCCTGAAAACTGAGGTTGGGAAGGGATAACGACCTAAGGCCATGGGGGGTCTGAAGTTCTCAGTTTGTAGCCAGCTGTCTGGGTGGGCTTAGGATGTCCAGGCTCAGTCTGTGTCAGAAAGGGCATTATTGCCCAGGTCATCCTATATATTTTGGGTATAGCCAAGTGTCGTGCAGGTTGATCTTCATTTGTGGTTTCTAGGTAGCCCCAGAGTGCAATGTATTTCTTCTGCAGGGCAGGTAGAGTGCTGCAATGTAGTTCTGGATTGCCAAACTGAAGGGCTTGTGAGCCAGTAGTCTGTGGACAGAAGTCTGAGGACATGAGCAAGGCTTAGGTTTCTGGGTGAGGACCATGGCAGGCACAATCTACAGACATGAACCGAGATCTCGTGCATCTGAATTCAGGGTGAGGATCAGACGATCGCTCAGGTTGGACCTTATGTCCCTGATGGCCTCTTAATGAAGGGGGGGGATCATGTGTCCATGGGGGTTCTCCTACGATGGGAGTTCTGAGAAGCTCCCAACTGCAAAGATTCTTTCTGCAGGACAATTGAGACCTGTTGGTTGGCTCCAGGCTAACGATTACGAGCAGGGTTCTAAGGATGGATGGTGGGGTAGGCCACCTCGCATTCCAATTGTCTCCTAGCAACAAGACAAGTTGGATCTGCTGGTTATCGCGGAGTAATTGAATACGCTGAATTGAAATGGACTCTCCTGTGGATGGGTCCTAATGTGTTTTTTTGTGTCTATGGATACCTTGGAATGATGCGGTGGCACTGGGGCCATCAAGGGTTCTCCTAAACAGAGGCTTTGACATCGCTCCCACGTGCAAGTTTTCCCATGTGTAGATGAGATTTGTTCTGATGGGTGAGTCAAGAAACAGCCATATGCTGGTATTCAAATCCAGTCCTCTGAGGAGAGATGCCTGAAAACCAAATCAATGGATCCGATAGGTGCCTAGGGGCCTGGTCGTTCCTTTTTACCTCTGGGGATATCAGTCTACAAGTCTGAGTGCAGGTAGGTTCTCAGATGGGCTCCGATTGCTCCTGTTTGTCCTGGGAAGCCACCACTATTGGGATGGACTCAGGGACTTTGGAGGTTTATCCTATTAGTAGCGTTGTGGCCATTGGAATGGGCACACAGAATTCCCTTAGAGAGGACAAGTACAGTCCTCACCTTGGCTCCAGGGGCCTAAGCCTGTAGGCTGTGTAGGCCAGGGCTGTTTTGGACAGTTGTCTGAAAACAGAAACTCGGCTTATGTTTCGGGTCATAGGTATGGCAACTGATCTACAGACCATGAGGGGAACTCTTCGGGATATGAAAAAGGGCGAGTGTGAGGCTCTTGCTCCAGTATTTATCTCTGGATATCGTGCCATTCCTGGTCATGAAATTTCCGGGTGATTTCATGGGTAATGGACGAGTCTTACTCCCTGGGGGTTTGGCACAGTCCAAAGAGTTTGGGGTCATTCTGTGGGATGGAAAATGTCCGTTTTTTGTTGTTGTTTTGTTTTCTTTTGTTTCTCAAACTCAGGTGTCCCACCAAATGAGGGATTCCAGAGTAGAGCCCAGGGGAGGGGCGATTGGACAACCAGAATTCTGGTTAAAATTGGTGCCCTAGGGACAGCTAGACTTGGGTTTCTGGGCGCGGGCGCGGCATGTACCCCCTGAAGATCTGAAGCAATATCTCATGCATCTGAAGTCAGAGCGAGGATCAGACGTTGGCTCAGCTTGGAATTTCTGTTCATGACGGCCCCTTCATGAAGGGAGCCGAATCTCGAGGCTGTGGAGGTTTTCCCCGTTGGGAGTGGTGGGATGCCCCCTCCAAGGATTCCTTCTGCGGGACAATTGAGACCTGTTGGACAGCTCCAGGACATCCCATATGGATGAGTCCAGACCAACGTTCGAGGATGGATGCCTGGGAAGCCCGCCTCGCATTCCAATTGTCTCCTAGCGACAAGACAGTTTAGAACTGATGGCTCTGCGAGATCAACCGGGGGTGGCTGAGTTGAAATGGACTTTCCTGAGGATGGGTCTAATGTGTGTTTGTGTGTCCATGAGGGCCTTGGAATGGGGCGGTGGCACCGGGACCCTGAAGTATTCTCCTAAGCTTTTGACATAGCTCCCATGCACAAGATTTCCTTGTGGAGAGGAGGTTTGTTCTGATGGGTGCCTCAGGAAAACACCAATGCTGGTATTGGAATCCAGGGTTTTGAGGAGACATGCCTGTAAACCAAAGCAATGGATCCGATTTTGGCCTATGGTCCTGTCTGGTTCAATCTTCTTCTCTGGGGACATCCTTCTAGGATATGAGTGGAGTTAGATGCTCAGCTGGTGTCAGACTGCCCTTTTTTGTCCCGGGCGACCTATACTATTGGGATGGCCTCAGAGACATTGGAGGGTTCTCCTAATTTGTATGATTTTGGACAATGGAATGGGCAGAATTCCCATGGATTGGGTAGGCACAGTACTAATGTGTGGCTCCAGGGTCCCCAGCCTGGAGGGTGTGTGGCCCAGGTCTTTGAGGACAGAAGTCTGAAAACACAAAACTCAGCTTATGTTTGGGGACGTAGGTATGGCAGGCGCGATCTACAAACCATGAAAAGATCCTCAGGATATGAAGATAGTGCGAGTCTGAGGGGCTTGCTTAGGCTTTTGTCTCTGGATTTTGTATCAGCGATGGCCATGGAATATCGAGGAGGCCTCATGGGCCATGGACGAATATTGCTCTCTGTGGATTTGGCCCATTCCCAATTGTTTCTCATCAATCTGTGGTATGGGAGGACTCCTTTCAGGTTTGTTACCTCAGGTGTCCCAACAAAAGAGGAATTCCAAAGCAGGGCCCTAGGGAAGAGTGAAGGGACAACACGAACTATGGTTAAAAATTGGGGCCTAGGTGCATGGCAAGCCCAATATGCTGTCTCTCCATCCAGCCACTGAGAGGCCTTACCTGAGGACTGGGCTAAGGCTGAGGGTCACAATGTTTGTTTGCTACCTATCTGGCCCGCTAGCAATGGCGGGGCCTCACGGAAAACACTGGTTTCCACTACACTGAACGTTGGACAACAAGCCAACCACAAGTTTTCGTCCCATTGGGAAGGAGTTCTGATTTCTGCATCATTTTCAAATCCGGGTCGTGATTGGAGATAAGGTCTAGGTTGTGAAGCCTGAAAACTGAGGTTGGGAAGGGATAACGACCTAAGGCCATGGGGGGTCTAATGTTCTCCATTTATAGCCAGCTGTCTGGGTTGGCCTAGGATGTCCAGGCTCAGGCTGTGTCAGAGAGGGCATTATTGCCCAGGTCATCCTATACATTTTGGGTATAGCCAAGTGTCGTGCAGGTTGATCTTCATTTGGGTTTCTAGGTAGCCCCAGATGGCAATGTATTTTTTCTGCAGGGCAGGTAGAGTGCTGCATTGTAGTTCTGGATTGCCAAACTGGAAGGCTTGTGAGCCAGTATGCTGTGGACAAAAGTCTGAGGACACAAGCATGGTTTAGGTTTCTGGGTGAGGACATGGCAGGCACAATCTACAGACCTGAACCGAGATCTCGTGCATCTGAAGTCAGGGTGAGGATCAGACGAACGCGCAGGTTGGACCTTATGTCCCTGATGGCCCCTTTATGAAGGGGGGGGATGATGAGGCCATGGGGGTTCTCTCACGATGGGAGTTCTGAGAAGCTCCCAATTGCAAAGATTCTTCTGCAGGACAATTGAGACCTGTTGGTTGGCTCCAGGCCAACGATTCTGAGCAGGGTTTTAAGGATGGATGGCGGGGGTAGGCCACCTCATATTCCAATTGTCTCCTAGCAAACAAGTCAAAGTTAGATATGCCCTAGATCGCGCGGAGGAACAAGAATACGCTCAGTTGAAATGGACTCTCCTGTGGATGGGTCCTAATGTGTTTTTTTGTGTCTATGGAGACCTTGGAATGAAGCGGTGGCACTGGGGGCCCTGAAGGGTCTCCTAAACAGAGGGCTTTGACACAGCTCCCACGTGCAAGTTTCCCATGTGTAGATGAAATTTGTACTGATGTGTGAGTCAATAAAACAGCCATATGCTGGTATTGAAATACAGGTCTCTGAGGAGAGAGATGCCCTGGGAACCAAAGCAATGGATCCATTTAGGGCCTAGGGGAATGTTCATTTTATTTTTGTTACATGCTGGGGACATCAGTATATGGGTCTGAGTGCAGGTAGGTTTTCAGATAGGCTCAGATTCCTACAGTTTGTCCCTGGGAGGCCCCCACTCTTGGGATGGCACTCAGGGACTCTTGGAAGGTTATCCTATTAGTAGGGTGTGGCCCTTGGAATGGGCACACCGAATTCCCTTGGAAGAGGGCAAGTAGAGTCCTCAGGTTGGCCCCAGGTCTCTTAACTGTAGGGTGTTTAGGCCAGGGTCTTTGAGACAGTTGTTGAAAACACAAAACTCGTCCTTATGTTCGAGTATAGGTATGTCAGGACTGATC